>NC_141096.1:11506520-11519020 GCF_041138505.1 Cibotium barometz
AGAGTCAAAGTTCCAAAGATATTCTTAATTATTCTTTTCTCCATTTGGACCTAGGCATCAACATGCCATAATTATCTACATAGAATTATGATGAAACTTTCTCTTTTGATACCAAAATTAATTTATGCATTTTTCTAATTAAAGATATGATGAAAATTCCTCTTTTGATAAATAAAAATACCCATGTACATACATACCATGAATATACCTATTTTGAAATAAGACAAAAATTCCTCTTTTTACCATTTAGACATTTATGCATACATACTATAAATGTATATTCAAAAATGTGACAAAAATCCATCTTTTAGCATTTAAAATGTTTTAAGCATAGAATATCGTGAAAATTTCTCTTTTTGCATTCATAAAACTATGCATAAACATACATAAAAATATGGTGAGACTTCCTCTTTTAATATAAAAATTTTGCAAAACATTCTTTATTTACATAAGTTTTATAATAAATACATAGAGCAATATGGCTCCAAAAAGTCAATGCCTCAATTGCATACGCATGAAATGGCGATACTGCGCTGTGGAAAGGCCATGATGCAATTGTGCCCATACCGCCATTGGTGCTACAATCCTACTCCTCGGGATAAAACGGCTGAGAAGCCTGAAAATATGGCAAGTGATTCTAAAATCTCGAGGTGAGGGGTGATAAAGTATAACATCGCAAACTCCCTTATCCTCAACAAAACCATTGCTAAAGAGACATTCTGACTCAGGCTCTGTCTCGCTGATTGCAACAGGCGTGGACATATTGCACTGAGTACCACCACATATGCAGTCATCTCTCCACTGGGTTCAAAAGATATGACTCGTGGTGGAAATGAATTGCAAGACTCGCCTTGGTCGTTCGAGTCTTGGCGAAGGAGAGGATATGCTCAAAAGCAAAGGCGGTCATATCCTGATTCTGGGTAAGGTCGGGGATACCAGATAAGTATGGAGTGTCCATCTATAAAATCCAATTTATCAATTATAAGGCTTCATCAATATAGCTTAACCTGAATGAAAATATAACATATGAATGCATCTTTCTAAGATTTTATTATAAATTTCTGACAAAATTCATCTTCTATTCTTGATCTTTCAACAAAGCTCTGATACCAGCTATGAGACCCCTGCCCCCTCTGCGCATCGAACTCTTGAGTGCTAGTAGCAGCGGAAGTAGCAACCTCTTGCACAGGGCAGAGCTTCCCACTCGGGGCCTCACCAACCACCACGGATTTTCGGGCAAGGGACTAGTCTGGCGGTTCTTCCAAAACCAAGACTGGGAAAACTTTCCTCGAGAAAGCACGGGCGATTCCTCCATGAAACTCTTCTAACAAAAATTTATCTAACGGGGTCAAGGGCATTAACTATCCTTTCTATTCCGACCGAGCCCATAGGTCACATGGCCGAATCAAGGAAGGGACTTGCAGTTGGTTCAAAGAGATCATCGCTTTTTTCCCCTCAAGCGAGGCACAACCGTTGATTCTTTCCCATAGAACAAGAATCTCCCTGTAACTTACTTTAACTATCGTAACTTAAACATAACTGAACTTTATTGTAGGAATCCACCGATCCAGCCTACCGGCCCATGGGTTAGCCAACCGCCCAACCACTGTATTGGTGGGATCCCTCTTTATAAAAATTTGGTTGTGTTTATCCCGGGTACCAGGGAAAAGAGTTCCCAGGCCCCCTAGCCGGCACTCATGCAAAAATATAAAATAGACACACCACTTACGTACCCAATATGAAATTGCCTTTTTCTTTCAGATTCAACTATCTTCAAGACAGAATTGGAGTAAAACCATAGTGTTTCCATCATAATCCTTAAGATTCCAGTTCCATTGTTTTTACAAACATCTGGACTCTCTGTTGAAGACCAACTAGTCAACCAACGAGATCTAATTTCATAGTTTTCAATTCACTTAAATAATTTCTCGCCAATCCATGAATATCTTCCTCGACATACGCATGGGTGTCCGCGAGCACATGCATCACCTGGTCAGAACCCTTTAGGATCCTCCTTAGGTGTCCTAGCACTTCACTCAGGGACTGCTTCATTGGCCCTCGCTCATTGTACTGGAAGCGCACCATTTTTAACCGTACCGAGGCTGGTTAAGACCTTGGCAGGCTTTGCCAGTGACGAGAGAAGTCCTTCGATGACTCCTCGCCAGCTGTTTGCAACGTAAACTCTCCTTAGATTAACAATAAGCCAAATGCTTCCTCTAGCATTCTGGCATAGTAAGACAGTCCTTTACAAAAACAGAGTTTCTATGCAAGTAAGAATTTTCCATTGAGTTTGATTTCACAAGACCCTTTTTTTTTCAAAACCCAGACTTTCTCAATGAAAATCACGAATCTCGTATCTCGTATCTCGGTGATCCATCCATCAATTACAAATGAATTTCTAACTAATTTTTAGACGATTTTGGGTCTTAGGGAAAACTTCTCTAAATTAGTCGTTTATCCATTCTTCGTACTACTGAAGAAATGGGATTGGTCACAAGTCTTGACTCAAGAGATGGGTAGGCATCTTACTGACCCACCTTTCTCACGTGGTCATGGTCTAGCACCGAATTACTTGAATTTATTCCTAAAGATATTTCTCCATTTATCTAATAAAATAACTGTGATTTATAATCGTAAGGGTAAATATCCAAATTTATGAAAATTCATTCTTCCTTGGATATAATAGAACTATAAATAATTCTATTCATGAATAATGAAATTTAACAAGGATATTTTTTTTTCCAATGATCCTTTAATGAATATGCATATATCATTTTATTAAAATATTCACATAGAAATATTCTTAATTATTCTTTTCTCCATTTGGACCTAGGCATCAACATGCCATAATTATCTACATAAATTTATGATGAAACTTTCTCTTTTGATTCCAAATTAATTTATGCATTTTTCTAATTAAACATACGATGAAAATTCTTCTTTTGATAAATAAAAATATCCATGTATATACATACCATGAATATACCTATTTGAAAATATGACAAAAATTCATCTTTTTACCATTTAGACATTTATGCATACATACTATAACATAATTACATAAAAATATGGTGAGACTTCCTCTTTTAATATAAAAATTATATATGCAAAAATCTAAGCATAAATATAAGCATAATTAGATCTATGCATCTTGTTTATTAAAAAAATTTACCCAAATATAACTTCCTTAAAAAAAATTACCCAAATATAACTTCCTTATGAAAATAATTATAAGAATGTTGGCATAAGCTCTCTTTCACCTTAGAATGAATAAATATGAATTTTCTTAACATCAAAACAAGCATAAATGAATTAACCTCATTTTTAAATAGATTAAAAATCATAAAAATGCTTAATCTCCATCTCTAGTTTGTTAGGCCTAGAGTTTTGGGTAAAAAAATGAGATTAGAATTAAGATCTATCCTTCCAAGAAGGGTTTAACCATATAAGTGAGTATTCTTTCAAAAAGAGAGATTTACAAATCAAAAACATTACATTTAAGCATAAGAGATTAACATTAATGCATTTAAACAACATAAATCAATAAGAGGCATGGATTAGAATGATTCCCAAGCATTAGAGAGGTTGGGAAGAAGATTACCATTCAAGAAGAGAGTAAAACACCATTGTTTTAAGCTAACCCTTGGTTTTTGGCTTGATTGTTTAGGGAGATGTGTTGATTGTTTAGGGAGATGTGTTTTCAAGAAGAGAGTAAAACACCATTATTTTAAGCTTACCCTTGGTTTTTTGGCTTGATTGTTTAGGGAGATGTGTAGCCCTCAAAGAAGAAGCTTGGCCACCAAGAAGAAGAGGGTAATCTCCAAGAGAAGAAGAGGATTAGTGAAGCTCCAAAGCTTCACAATGGAGAGGCAAGATAGAGGGATAATGGAATTACACTAAATTGAAAATTACATTAGCATGTAAATACACTAAGATGAAAATACAAAGGAATGGGGTTCTATTTATAGGAGAGGGAGGTCACCAACCAAGTCCAACTGGGATCTAGAGGCTTCTAGCTTTAGTTTGATCCAATTTGGACAAGTAAGGCTCACTTTTCTGATCTAGTTTGAAAGAGAAGAGATGAAAGAGAGATGAAATATCTCATTTTTTTTATTAAAAAATTGGGAGAAACGATGAGATTCTAGGCGCCTCCTTCATGAGCTCAACTCACCCTCTTGAGGTGTCAAAATTCCATTTTTTTTACTATTAAAGTGCCTGTACTAGTCAACTCTTCATCTTATGTGAGAATTTACTCATTTTTGGTGGATTTTCTTTTATTCTTGCATTTTTCTTATTCCAACACTTGGATTAACCCTATTGGCCCTTTAGAACACTCTTTGGACCTTAATCCATAATTTTCTTAAAATGGGTACCCTTAGGCTAAGGTGTCTAATGCACATATTCAACTAATTTCTAATGCATATTAGAAAACTCTTTTCAAACTTTGTGTTTCAGGGAAAGTCATCTTAAATAAAAGGGATAACTTTATATCCAAAAATATCTCAAAACTATATTATCTCTCTCTAGAATATTTTCTCTCTCTAGGCCAAAAACAAAGGAAAACAATGTTTTCTTGCATTCTGAAATAGGGGATGATTATAGGGGATTGAGAGGAGAACTTATACATCTTTAGGGGCTGAGGAGCCAGTTCTTCTTCTTTCTCCCAAGTGGCGTTCTCTAAAGGGTAGAACTTCCACTTGACCAAGAACTGTCTAAGGACTCTGTTCCTAAGAGCCTTCTCCCGAACATCTAGGATTTCTTCTGGGTTGGAGTTCTATCTGGCCTTGAGTCAGAGAAGTCAAGTGTTCATCATCTAGCACGAGTCGGGCTGGGTACATACTTTTTGAGTAAACTGACATGGAACACATTATGTACCTTGATATGGGGAGGTAGAAGAAGTTCATAAGCTAGATATCCTACTTTCTTAGTAACGGTGTATGGCCCATAGTATCTAGGATATAGCTTTTTGTTCTTCTCTAGAGATAAAGAACTTCTCTTGGGTTGTACACAAATTAATACCATATCTTATTCTTCAAACACTCTCTCCGTTCTCTTCTTATCAGCATACTGCTTTTTTCTATCTTGGGGCAGCCTTAATATCTTTGCTGCTCCATATCATCAAGCGTCTGTCTGGACATCTCGACCCTGATTAATGGGTCGGACCAAGTTAATGGTGTGAGGAAATCTTGTTCGCATAGAGCTTTGAATGGGCTCATCCCGATACTTCGGTGATAAGAGGCATTGTAAGCAAACTCAACTAGATGCAAGTAGCTTAGCCACTTCTTGGGTTCTCTGCCACATAGCATGACCGAAGAATATCTTCAATTACTTGGTCCACTCTTTCAACCTGGCTGCACTCTTCGAAGTAGTGGGAACTTATATAGATCTCAGTACAGCTTATCATCCCGAGACAGATGGCCAGAACCTTTACGTGACTTTACGATCTTTGTCGCTCACTATCCTTCTGGGTAAGCCATGCAGCCTGAAAATCTCCTTGAGGAAGACTCTGGCAACATCCACTATAGTGTAGGTTTCTTTTACTGGAATCAGATGGGCAACCTTGGTTAGTCTGTCAACTACCACAGAAATGGAGTTGTAACTTGATTGCTCTGGAATCAGATGGGCAACCTTGGTTAGTCTGTCAACTACCACAGAAATGGAGTTGTAACCTGATTGCTCTGACTGTAATCTAGTAACAAATTTCATATTGACACATTCCCACTTCATCTGTGGAATGTCTAAGGGATGCATCTTTCCTGGCATATTAACCCTTTGTGCCTTGACTCTTTGACATGTTAAGCACTGACGCACATGATTAAGTACATCCCTTTTGAGTCTTGGCCAAAAGAAGCTCTTCTTTATAGACATGTAGGTCTTTATGAACCCTGGATGTCCAGCTAATCAGGCTATCATGGGCTTCTCTCAAAATTTTTCCCTTTGTTCCCTCATCATTGGGAATGCATAGTCGATTATTGTAATACATGCATCCTTCGTCCAATTTGTAGCCAAGAACTCGACTCATTTCCTGAGGAGTCTTGCTTTCTTGCATCAGTAGGGTAGCAATAGGGGCAAAATATTTGTCCTGCATGATCTTCTCTCTTGCTTCACTGATCAACGGTGTTATTTTACAAGCAAGGAGGCTTTCCTACTGAGCGCATCTACTACCACATTTTCTTTCCCTAGCCGATAATCTCAAAATCAAATTCCTGTAGGGTTTGCATCCACCTTTTTTGACGCATGTTGAGATCTCTTTGGGTGAAGATCCACTTCAGACTTTGATGATCTGTCATCAAGGTGAATCTGTGTCCCAAGAGGTAATGTCTCCATAGCTTTAGAGCATAAATTACTGAGAGTAACTCCAAGTCATGGACAACATAATTTCTCTCATGCAATCTGAGTTTTCTGGATTCATAGGCTACTGCATGACCTTCCTACATAAGTGCACCTCCTAGGGCAAAACCACTGGCATCTGTCACTACTTCAAAGGGTATGGAAAACTCTGGCAATTTTAGAACAGGGTTGGTTACTAAGGCTGTCTTTAGCATATCAAAAGCACTCTGACACATAGCGGTCCAATGAAATAGGATACTCTTCTTGATAAGGTTAGTCAAAGGAGATATTATCTGAGCATACCTAGGTATAAAGATTTTATACCACCCGATTAATCCCAAAAATCCTCTGAATTCTTTCACTATTTTGGGCTTTGGCCAATCTACGAGACTGATTGGATTTTGCAAAGATGTTTTGGCTGTCAAGGTTTTGGCCACCAGCTCAAGGACTTCCCAACTCCTTCTATGTCAATGGGCCAAGGAAGCCAAGGTCCTAGAATGCCGAGACCGACTCCTTCCTATCAATCTAATCAAGGTCCCTCTCACCAAAATCAGGGCAACCCCAAAAGAATGCCAACTCAGAGCCTGCAGCCTCGATGAAAAGTAGTCTCAGATCCCCCTCCCAGAATTGGGGAAGCGAGAGCAAGAGAGTCCCACTCCAGACAGCAGCAGCCAGAGCTGCCACAATAGTTAATGTAATGAAGGAAGAAAGAGGATAGATTTATGCCGCCATTGAACATCAAGGGCAGAATCGTTAGTTCTCAGTCCTTCAGACTCCAGCAGGTTACATGGGTAAGCGCTTTAAGCTTTTGATTGATTCAGGCAGTACACATTCTTTTATTTCCCCAAGATGCTTGCGTAAGTTAGTCCTAGATCAGAAAACAGGGAAACCTATGCAAGTAGAATTGGCCAGTGGAAAGATTCCTTTCACACACCATGAGATAGACCGTATTCAATTTAATCTAGATGGGAATGTAACAGACTCTCAATTCAAAGTCTTACCCTTGGGCATCTATGACTAAATCCTTGGAATGGATTGGCTCCATAAGAATCAAGCTGACATTCACTGTCACAATGGAACCATCTCTTTCCTCAACCTTCACGGGAATCAACTTCAAGGAACAGGAATTTCCAGATCCCCAATTCTGCAGTAAAGGCTTCTAAATTGCTGAAGGGACTCAGAAAGAAGCAAGCTATCTATGTCGTTAAAATGAATCTAGTAGACAGAAAATGCAAGGCTAAGGAACCAAAGTGGCTAAGTGAGTATGCTGATGTATTCCCAGAAGAGCTGACTGAGATGCCTCCGACTCATGAAGTAGATCATGAGATAGAGCTAACTCCCAGAGCTCAACCAATAGCCTAGCGTACATACAAGATGCGAGTTCCAGAAGCCATAGAACTTAAGGAGCAGTTAAGACTCGAGCAAGGATTCATAAGACCTAGTGTTTCACCTTGGGGTGCGCCCGTTCTCTTTCAGAAAAGGAAGGATGGAACATTAAGACTCTGTATTGATTACAAAGTCTTAAATCAATTGACAGTCAAGAATAAATATCCTATTCCTAGGATTGATGAACTTTTGGATCGGTTAAGTGGAACCCAAATGTTCACAAAGATAGACCTCAAATCTGGATATTACCAGATCAGAATTAAGGATCAAGATATCCCCAAGACAACCATCAATACTCGATATGGGCATTATGAATTTACAGTCATGCCATTTGGACTGACAAATGCCCCAGCAATGTTTAATCGCCTCATGCAGGACATTCTCAGAGAATACTTGGTTGATTTGTTCTTGTCTTCTTCGATGACATCCTGGTATACTCTAAGAATGTAGCAGATCATGAAGATCATGTGTGTAAAGCCCTGGAAATCCTAAGGAAGCACTAACTCTTTGCAAAAAAGAGCAAGTGCACTTTCTCTACTGACCATGTCGAATACTTGGGATTTATAGTATCTAAGGACGGGATTTCTCCTGACCCCGCCAAAATCCAAGCAATCGTAGATTGGCCAGAGCCCAAAATAGTGAAAGAAGTCAGAGGATTCTTGGGATTAAACAGGTGGTATAGAATCTTTATACCCAGGTATGCTCAGATAACATCTCCTTTGACTAATTTCTCAAGAAGAGTACCCTATTTCATTGGACCGCTATGTGTCAGAGAGTGCTTTTGATACGCTGAAGACGGCCTTAGTAACCAACCCTATTCTGAAATTGCCAGAGTTTTCCATACCCTTTGAAGTAGTGACAGATGCCAGTGGTTTCGTCCTAGGAGGTGCACTTATGCAGGAAGGTCATGCAGTAACCTATGAATCCAGAAAACTCAGAACGCATGAGAGAAATTATGTTGTCCATGACTTGGAGTTACTCTCAGTAGTTTATGCTCTAAAGTTGTGGAGACATTATCTCTTGGGACACAGATTCACCTTGATGACAGATCATCAAAGTTTGAAGTGGATCTTCACCCAAGAGATCTCAACATGCATCAAAGAGAAGGTAGATGCAGGAATTTGATTTTGAGATTATCGGCTAGGGAAAGAAAATGTGGTAGTAGATGCGCTCAGTAGGAAAGCCTCCTTGCTTGCAAAATAACATTGGTGTCAAATCAGTGAAGCAAGAGAGAAGATCATGCAGGACAAATACTTTGCCCCTATTGCTACCCTACCAATGCAAGAAAGCAAGACTACTCGAGAAATGAGTCGAGTTCTTGGCTACAAATTGGACGAAGGATGCATGTATTACAATAATCGGCTATGCATTCCCAATGATGAGGGAACAAAGGGAAAAATTCTGAGAGAAGCCCATGATAGCCTGATAGCTGGACATCCAGGGTTCATAAAGACCTACATAATTGTAAAGAAGAGCTTCTTCTGGCCAGGACTCAAAAGGGATGTACTTACTCATGTGTGTCAGTGCTTAACATGTCAAAGAGTCAAGGCAGAAAGGGTTAAGATGCCACGAAAGATGCATATCTTAGACATTCCACAGATGAAGTGGGAATGTGTCAGTATGGAATGTGCCAGGAAAGATGCATCCCTTAGACATTCCACAGATGAAGTGGGAATGTGTCAATATAAAATTTGTTACTAGATTACAGTCAGAGCAATCAGGTTACAACTCCATTTCTATGGTAGTTGACAGACTAACCAAGGTTGCCCATCTGATTCTAATAAAAGAAACTTACACTATAGTGGATGTTGCTAGAGTCTTCCTCAAGGAGATTTTCAGGCTGCATGGCTTACCCAGAAGGATAGTGAGTAACAAAGATCGTAAAGTCACGTAAAGGTTCTGGACTGCACTCTTCGAAGCAGTGGGAACTTATATAGATCTCAGTACAGCTTATCATCCTGAGACAGATGGCCAGATTGAAAGAGTGAACCAAGTAATTGAAGATATTCTTCGGTCATGCTGTGTGGCAGAGAACCCAAGAAGTGGCTAAGCTACTTACATCTAGTTGAGTTTGCTTACAACTTATCATCACCGAAGTATCAGGATGAGCCCATTCAAAGCTCTATGCGAACAAGATTTCCTCACACCATTAACTTGGTCCGACCCATTGATCAGGGTCATCAAGATGTCCAGACAAACGCTTGATGATGTGGAGCAGCAAATACAGGCAATCCCCAAAGATATTAAGGCTGCCCAAGATAGAAAAATGCAGTATGCTGATAAGAAGAAAACGGAGAGAGTGTTTGAAGAAAACGGAGAGAGTGTTTGAAGAATCAGATATGGTATTAATTTGTGTACAACCTAAGAGAAGTTCTTTATCTCTAGGGAAGAACAAAAAGCTATATCCTAGATACTATGGGCCATACACCGTTACTAAGAAAGTAGGATATCTAGCTTATGAACTTCTTTTACCTCCCCATATCAAGGTACATAATGTGTTCCATGTCACTTTACTTAAAAAGTATGTACCCAGCCCGACTCATGTGCTAGATGATGAACAGTTGACTTCTCCCACTCAAGGCCAGATAGAACTCCAACCCAGAAGAAATCCTAGATGTTCGGGAGAAGGCTCTTAGGAACAGAGTCCTTAGAGAGTTCTTGGTCAAGTGGAAGTTCTACCCTTTAGAGGATGCCACTTGGGAGAAGAACTGGTAAAGGACTACCCCCACTTGGGAGAAGAACTGGTAAAGGACTACCCCCACTTGGTTTGCGAGATGAGGACATCTCACATTTTTCAAGTGGGAGAGGATGTAAGGTTCCTCCTCAGCCCCCTAAAGATGTATAAGTTCTCCTCTTAGTCCCTTGTAATCATCCCCTATTTCAGAATGCAAGAAAACATTGTTTTCCTTTATTTTTTGCCTAGAGAGAGAAAATATTCTAAAGAAAGGTAATACAGTTTTGAGATATTTTTGGATATAAAGTTATTCCTTAGATTTGAGATGAATTCCCCTGAAAGAGAAGTTTAAAAAGAGTTTTCTAATATGCATTAGAAATTAATTGAATATGTGCATTAGACACCTTAGCCTAAGGGTACCCATTTTCAAAAAATTATGGATTAAGATCCAAAGAGTGTTTTAAAGGGCCAATAGGGTTAATCCAAGTTTTGGAATGAGAAAAATGCAAGAATAAAAGAAAATCCACCAAAAATGAGTAAATTCTCACATAAGTTGAAGAGTTGACTGGCACTTAATAGTAAAAAATGAGGATTTATTAGTAAAAAAATGGAATTTTGACACCTCAGGAGGGTGAGTTGAGCTCATGAAGGAGGCGCCTAGAATCTCATCATTTCTCCCAATTTTGTAATCAAAAAAATGAGATATTTTATCTCTCCTCTTTCAAACTAGATCACCACTTGTCTAAATTGGATCAAATTGAAGCTGGAAGCCTCTAGATCCCAGTTGGACTTGGTTGGTGGCCTCCCTCTCCTATAAATAGAACCCCATTCCTTTGTATTTTCATCTTAGGTATATTCATGGTATGTATATACATGGGTATTTTTATTTATCAAAAGAGGAATTTTCATCGTATCTTTAATTATAAAAATGCATAAATTAATTTTGGTATCAAAAGAGAAAGTTTCATCATAATTCTATGTAGATAATTATGGCATGTTGATACCTAGGTCCAAATGGAGAAAAGAATAATTAAGAATATTTCTATGTGAATATTTTAATAAAATGATGTATGCATATTCATTAAAGGACCATTGGAAAAAGAAATATCCTTGTTAAATTCCATTATTCACAAAAAGAATTATTTATAGTTCTATTATGTCCAAGAAAGAATGAATTTTCATAATTTTGGATATTTTGTCCTTATGATTAGAAATCTTAGTTATTTTATCAGATAAATGGAGAAATATCTTTAGGAATAAATTCAAGTAATTCGGTGCTAGACCATGACCACGTGAGAAAGGTGGGTCAGTAAGATGCTTGCCCATCTCTTGAATCAAGACTTGTGAGACCAATCCCATTTCTTCAGTAACCGGCTGATTTAGAGAAGTTTTCCCTAAGACCCGAAATCGTCTAAAAATTAGTTAGAAATTCGATGTAATTGATGGATGGATCACCAAGATACGAGATTCATGATTTTCATTTTGAGAAAGTCTGGGTTTTGAAAAAAAAAAGGTCTTGTGAAATCAAACTCAATGGGAAATTCTTCCTTGCATAGAAACTATGTTTTTGTAAAGGACTGTCTTATGCCAGAATGTTGTAGGAAGCATTTGGCTTATTGATAATCTAAGGAGAGTTTACGTTGCAACTGCTGGCGGGGAGTCATTGAATCACGTCTCTCGCGCGGCAAAGCCTGCTAAGGTCTTAAGCAGCCTCGGTACGATTAAAAATGGTGCGCTTCTGGTACGATAGGCGAGGGCCGACGAAGCGGTCCCTAAGTAAAGTGCTGGGACACCTAAGGAGGATCCTAGAGGGTTCTAACCAGGTGATGCACGGGCTCACGGCTGCTAGAACACCCATACATATGTCGAGGAAGATATTCATGGATTGGCGAGAAATTATTTAAGTGGAATGGAAACTATGAGATTGGATCTCATTGGTTGACTAGCTGGTCTTCAACAGAGAGTCCGGATGACACTTGTTTGTAGAAACAATGGAACTGGAATATTGAGGATTATAATGGAAACACTATGGTTTTACTCCAATTCTGTCTTGAAGATAGTTGAATCTGAGAAAAA
The DNA here is from genome assembly GCF_041138505.1 of Cibotium barometz. Classification (NCBI taxonomy): domain Eukaryota; kingdom Viridiplantae; phylum Streptophyta; class Polypodiopsida; order Cyatheales; family Cibotiaceae; genus Cibotium; species Cibotium barometz. The sequence goes on from NC_141096.1 coordinate 11,518,987, forward strand.
GGCAATTTCATATTGGGTGCGTAAGTGGTGGGTC
>NC_141096.1:11526520-11531520 GCF_041138505.1 Cibotium barometz
CGGATAAGAATTGAGCGGTTAACATCAAGAGTTGACTTTCAGCCGGTATAGTTGACTAGTCAAAGGCTGTTGACTTTTTCAGATCTGTTTTTGGGGATTCTTATTCGTCTCGTCGAGAGCTTCGCGTTGATATAAAGATCACCCAAATCGGATACCGTTTGAATAGAGAAAAAAAAAATCAAGTAAGTGGTCTTTGCAAAGGGGGATCAATTAAGCGCATGGAAATGACTAGAGGAGGTCAAAACAAGGGAGCCCGGAATGAAAATGATCAAAGACAACCGGAAGCAATGATGGCAACGAGTTCATCAACGAGGAATGAAGAAAGTTCAACCATAAAAGCACCATCTCCAGATGAATCTCAGCCAATGGAAATGCCTCAATCTTTGGGAACTACTCCGCTAACAGTGGACATGATGTTAATGGCTATGGAGAGTATGTTTCAAAGGATTGAAAATAACCAAACAAATCGGCAACAACAATTTGGTGAACACCTCATGGAACGGTTCGACAAGCGACACCACTACCTGGATGACGTGATGCAAAGAGGGTTAAAAGACTTGGAGAAAGCCATTAGTGCATTGGCTCCTCTCAAGCTCAACCAAGAAGCCGATATGAATGCAATGGATGGTGTACATTATGATGCCAAACATGATGGAAAGCCTTCTATGCCAGAAGAGAACAAAGTAAGACAAATGATGCCACCTCAAATGATGCCACATTCTTCTTACATGGACAAGGGCAAGAGACCTATGGGTGATGCTTCTTATGAGAGATCCAATGCCAGTATTCCAAGAACTTCATCCTTTATGCAAGATGCAAGAAGAGGGTTTGAACAGAAGGGATTTAAAGATGCAGGTGATTGGCAATTGGAAGATGAGCAAATGCATAGACACTTGGGTGAAGGAAGAGGATTTGATGATCCAAGAGTACGGCAGAGGGGTTCAAGAATGCATGGTGATTTTAACAATGCTGTGAAGGACAAAATCATATTTAATAAGTTCAAAGGAGAATCAAATTCTATCGAAGACTTTGAAGAGTGGGCAAACAAGATGGATCTCTACTTCGAAATCAGCCCAAGGAGCGAGATTGCCAAAGTCTACTTTGCCTCACTTCATCTTGAAGGTTTTGCTCACACTTGGTGGAGGAGGAAGCAATCTCATGGTTATGTCATCACTACTTGGGAAGAATTCAAGAATGACATGGCAGAAGAGTTTACTTCTCGCATGCAAAGGGACAATCACATTGTGGAATGGGACAAGCTAGAGCAAATCACTACCGTGAAGGAATATTCTCATAAGTTTCTAAAGCTTCTATTATACTTGGACGACTTTGATGAGCATTATCTTGTTGTTAAGTATATAAGGGGCTTGAAAGCTCCTATTGGTGGTGATGTCAAGTCTCATGAACCCGCCACTTTGAAGAAGGCAATGATGCTTGCAGAAATTCATGAAGAAAAGTACTTGACAAAGTGGGCTAGCAAAGGAAATATCAAAGGGGAAGTGATCACAAGGACTGAAATGGGTTCTCATGCAAACACAAGACCTAACCTTCCAAGATTTCCTACCGTGTATGGTAGAGGGTCTAATAGACTTCCATTTAAACCACCATTTATGTCCAACAAAGCTACATACAATGAGTCCAAGCCAGCAAATGGGGGTTCAAAAAGCAAGGTTATCAAGGAGGACCGTTTGCATGAAATGAGGCTCAAAGGTCTATGTTTCAAATGTGGAGAAAAATGGAACAAGGATCACTTCAAAGTATGCAAATCCAAGGATATGTCCATAAGCTACATTATCACTGAGGACAATGCTAATCATGAGGAGGAGGAATTCCTTGAATGCAATGATGCCTTAGGATGGGGAGATCCTCATGAGGGTGGAGGTTCTCATGATGATGGTTTTGATGAAGAAAATCTCGAGTTTCCTTTTGATCCGGGTGGGAAACTAAAGTTTGCTCATGACAAAATGGATGATGGGATGCCTCTATGCGTGTGGGATGAAGACAATAGTGCACATACTACCTTGTGTACAATCTCTCATGATGCTTATGCGGGAAGTAAGGGTGCCAACACATTGAGATTGAAGATCAAGGTGAATGGGAGAACAGCATATGCACTCATTGATACTGGAAGCACGCATAGTTTTGTCAATAAAAGGTCTTTAAACACTCTCAAAATGCAACCAACTTCTTTACCAAACAAGCACATGGTGCAAGTGGCCAATGGTGATTCAATGAGTTGCAATATGAAGTGTCAAAGTACAGAATTGGAGTTGTCCAAGAACTACTCTTGCAAAGTTGATCTTTTGGTGATTGAGTTGGGACCAATTGACATAGTACTTGGATGTGATTGGCTGTCCACTTTGAACTCTTTTACCATGAACTTACAGAAAAGTTTCATGAGTTTTGTGCATCATGGAAGGGTTATTACATTGAATGGAATGCAAGGGTCCAAGCTCTTCATGATCAATGCTACTCAAATGAAGAAAGAGTTCAAGAAAGAGGGCTATGTTTATGTACTACAGCTTTGCAAAGAGGAAGATAATAGCAAAAAGGATTGCATCGAAAATGTGGACATGGTTAAGCTACTCAAGGATTATGAAGATGTGTTTACCATGCCAAAATCAATGCCGCCAAAGAGGAGTGTTGATCATGCTATTGATTTGGAACCAAATGCCAAACCAATCAACAAGCCTCCCTATCGTTTGTCAAAGGTTGAAAAGGAAGAGGTGGCAAAGCAAGTCAAAGAACTCATTGACATGGGATGGGTTGAACCAAGTCAATCTCCTTTTGCTTCTCCGGTGCTACTTGTGAAGAAAAAGGATGGTACTTTTTGCATGTGCATTGATTACCGTGATTTGAATAAGATCAAAAATCGATTTCCAATACCAAGAGTGGATGATCTTTTGGATGAGTTGAAGGGTGCCACATGCTTTTCAAAGATTGATTTGCGTTCCGGATACCATCAAATAAGGATGAAAAGTGGTGATGAGTTCAAAACAGCATTTCGTACAGAAAGGGGTCTTTACCAATTCATGGTCATGCCGTTTGGATTATGCAATGCACCGGCAACTTTTCAAGCATTGATGAACAAAGTGCTTCAACCTTTCCTCTACAAGTTTGTATTGGTCTTTTTCGACGACATACTTATCTATAGCAAAGATGAGGAAGTGCATTTGAAGCACGTGAAAGAGGTTTTGGAGGTCTTGAGGCAAAACAAGTTGTATGTTAAGGAGACAAAATGTACCTTCATGGCACATGAGGTGGAATATTTGGGTCACATTGTGAGCAAGGATGGCATTTGTGTGGATCCAAAGAAAGTGGAATGTATTAGGAATTGGCCGGTTCCTTCAAACACTACTCAATTGAGGGGATTTTTGGGGTTATCTTCATTCTATAGGCGCTTTATTGCCCACTATGCAGAAATTGCAGCCCCAATGACGGATAAATTGAAGAAGGAAACCTTCTTTTGGGATGCCATTGCCAACAAAAGCTTTGAAGATATGAAGAAGATGCTCACATCAGCACCTATTTTGGTATGTCCAGACTTCACCAAACCTTTCACAATAAGGGCGGATGCAAGTGGAAGAGGGATTGGTGCGGTACTTTACCAAGACCATGGAGTCATTGCTTATGAAAGTAGAAAGCTGAATGACAAAGAAAGAGAACTCCATGTGTATGAGCAAGAGATGATTGCTATACTCCATGCTATCAAGAAATGGCACCATTACTTATATGGGAGTCATTTTTATGTGAGAAGTGATCATAGGGTGCTGAAGTATTTCCTCACACAACCCAATTTGTCTCCTAAGCAAAGAAGGTGGGTAGCAACACTACAAAACTATGATTTTGAAATCACATACACAAAGGGCAAAGAAAATGTGGTTGCCGATTCCCTGTCTCGTATGTGGGCCTGCTCATTGTATGCTATTTCTGAGGTGCATAAAGATTGGATCATGGAGATACAAGAAGAGTACTTGTTTGATGAAGAAACCTCACAAATAGTGCAGAAATTACAGCAAGGTGTATGTGAAGAGTTACCCCATTATGAGCTGAAAATGGTCTCCTCTACTACAAAGGAAAAGTCTACTTGGTTCCTACTTCATCATTTATCAAGAAGATCATGGAAGAGATGCATTGTACTCCTATGGCTGGTCATTTGGGTGTCTACAAAACCTTTGATGCAATAAGGAAAAGTTTCTTTTGGAAGGGGATGTGGAAGAGCATTCATGCTTATGTAAGTGGGTGCCGGTCATGTCAATTGAACAAGGATCCTACACATAAACCGGGAGGTTTGCTTCAGCCATTGCCCATTCCCGAAGGCAAATGGAGTCATATATCAATGGATTTCATTACTAACCTTCCGCGCACAAAGAAAGGGTGGGACAGCTTGTATGTTGTGGTGGATAGATTGACCAAAGTGGCCCATTTCATTCCTTCCAAGGTCACATATTCAGCCCAAAATGTTGCCAAGCAATTTGTTGATGGGGTTTTCAAGTTGCATGGTATGCCGTCACAAATTGTGAGTGATCGCGATGTCAAATTCATGAGCACTTTTTGGAGAACATTGTTTGAATATATGGAAACCAAGCTTACTCCAAGCACCGCCTATCATCCCGAAACCGATGGTCAAACAGAAAGAGTAAACAAATGGGTGGAAACATATCTACGCCACTATTGTCATGATACTCAAAGCACATGGGATGATTGGTTACCTTTGGCTGAGTTTGCTTACAACTCAACATATCATGTGAGCATTGGCATGTCACCCTTTGAGGCTTTATATGGTTACAAGGTCAATTTGCCTATGTTGGTGGGTACATATAAGACTTCTAACCATAATGCCAAGGAGGAAGCTGAAAGGATGCAAGCTTTGTTGCAACAATGCAAAAGTAATTTGAAGGTTGCACAAGAGAAAATGAGACAATATGCCAATGTTCATCGAAGACCATTGGAATTCAAACTGGGAGATTGGGTTCTTTTGAGAATACCAAAGTCAAGAT
>NC_141096.1:11536520-11731520 GCF_041138505.1 Cibotium barometz
ACATCAATGTATTTGGGCTATCGTGTGAATCTTGAGATTTCCATATCATAGAAACAACATTTTCCCCGAATTAGTCAAAAAATGGAGAAGTCTCTTGGCCCGCTTTTCCATCAAAAGTCAACACATCAAGAACTCAAATTTCAAAATCTTAGATGTTAACTTCAAGATAAGCAAAAAATGCAAGATGTTTTTTTCCCACATGGAGCCATGAAAAATACAATACACTATACAATCTAATTTGACGATTATTATTCCTTTACAAATGAATAATATTTTTTGATTGTAATATCACAAACCTAAATAACTTTTGCGTTCAACTAATTGCACCATTCCCTCACATGCTCAAATGCCACATGCACATGTCAGTCAAGGGATGCCACTCACCCATGACCACACTAATAGGTTGGTTAAACTAGGTTAGTATCTCCATTACAACAACCTTGTCACCAAGTTAAGTGGGCCTTTTGTCATTAAAAAACACAGCCCTTTGCTTAGTAATTGTGCCAATAAAGGGCTCAATTGGAGCAGCATGAGAAAACTTAGCCAAAACTTTTTTTAAAAAAAACGAGAGAAGGCACTGGAATTATAGTGCCATGTAGGTAGATTGTAACCCAATGCCTAGCAAGGCCATGCCTACATTATGGAATCGTGCCCTCATCTTTTTTCTCCCCATATTCATACTTAAGCAACATCCAAGTCATAAACTTCTAATGCTTACCTCTCCACCACCACTAACACTAGTACCTAGAACCTGGGAGTGGCCTAGTCTTCTTCTGATTGATTGACCAGCTCCATCTTGGTCATCTTGGGAGGTAAGGGGCGCTAACCAGGAGGGAACTTGGCCAAAACTTGAGGTGTGCCTCCTGATGCAAATGGCCTATAGATATGAATTTAGAATATAGTAATATTTTTAAAAGCTTCAATAATGCTTTATAGTAGATTGTTATAAATAGGAGATATAAAGAATTTTACCAAATAATTATAAACCAATTTCTGAAAATTTCCATGCCTTCGTGAAAATAGGAGATATAAAGAATTTTACCAAATAATTATAAACCAATAATTATAAACCAATTTCTGAAAATTTCCATGCCTTCGTGAAAAATGCAGCAATATTCGTATTATTATAACTTTTTCCATAGTAATAAACAAAGCCATATGTTTACGTGAGAATTATTATTATTGTTATATAGAAAAGTGAGGCTATTTGTTTTGCTCCTTCCCCATTGTCGCGTCAAGCTCTCTGGCTATGGCGAACTAAGCCTCTTGTGTGAGGAAAAGCTTTGGCTTCTAATGCGGCAAAGAGGCCATCCCCACAATCGTCGCTCCCGCAGCTTCTCTCGCTCCCGTATCGCTATCGAAGGCTCTTGATCGCTGCACAGAAAGCTTCTCCTCCATCGCCAGGGTTTGTGGTGAAACTCCATCGCTAGGGTTTTCCAGGCCTCCCCCTCACCCGCGCCATGGATCCAACCGGTGAGGCATTCTTATCTCCTCCTTTATTCTGCTGCATTTCTCTATTCGGCTTGCACTTGTGCGTGAAGAATTCCATATCAAAGTTTTCTCGTGTTTTAGGATTTCTGCGTGATATCCGTTGCTAGGTTTTCTGCTTGATCTCTGTATGTAGGGTTTGGCAGGTCAAAAATCTTCTTCTGTTTCTGCAGTCTTCATTTTTACTTGCATTTCTGTGTGTTTTTTAAATTCCCTGGATAGAGTTCCTGATATTCTCCATAGCTAGGTCCCCCTCCCCTGCGTTCTTTTTTCCTTTCCCGGACGGCCCATGGATCGCACTGCAAGTTTTTCTGTTCCTCGCAAATCCTACATTTGAAGAAACTGATCTTTATGTCCATTGCTCGAGGCAAGAGTCATCATATTATAACATTTTCTACACGCTGCTCCTCTCCTTGTCCTTTCTGGGTTTGTTTTCTGTGTCCTCTGCACGTTTCCCTGCACTGCACTTCTTGAATTTTGAAGAATTCTTCTGGATGGCCAACAGATCCGGTTGCCTCTGCACGTTTCTCCAATGCTGGAACCCTGCTTCCATGAATTTTGAAGAAATTTATCCCCTTCAACATAGCTATCAAGCATTAACCGTTGAGCTGAGCCTTTGTACAGCACATGGAGCTCATTGAAGCACACACTCACTCTTTTATCCTTATCTCTCCTAAACACCCTCTCTTTTTGCAAATAGCCCAGGCCATGCCCCTGATTCCTACATGTGTTTCATGGTATAGTGCACCTCCTAGCCGACCTGGGTGCTTTCATTGTCTTGAAATGGTTGAAAGCCTGGTGGTTAGAAAAGCTTAACCAAGTTGTCTTAATTCTCTAATGCTGTACAGTAAGGCTCTCTTTTTCAGTGCAACGAGACCTTCAACGCAACTACTGGAAGGAGCACTCTGCTGTGCTGAGCGTGGAAGCCATGATGCTTGATAGCCAAGCCTCTAAACTTGATCAAGAAGAAAGGCCAGAGGTGCGTTTTGAATCTGAAAAAGAAATAAAATGTCGGCCTACGTAAATTTGGCAGTTTGATTCTGCATGTATATGTTTGTATTTGACGATGCATTCATGATAAGGCCTTTGATACATGTACCAGAGATGACTATTGACACCATCCCTCATATTGCATAGTAACAGTATCAGGTAGAAAGTTGTTCTTTTCATTTTAGTGCGTGCTAAGTTACAGTGTGGGTTGTGTTTCAGATCCTTTCATCTCTGCCTATCATCAAGGGCAAATCTGTTGTTGAGTTGGGAGCCGGAATCGGTCGATTTACAGGGGAACTTGCTAAGCAGGCCAGTCATGTGTTGGCTTGCGACTTTATGGAGAATGTCATTAAGAAGGTAACAGCATTGAATAGTTATATATAGCATTGAATAGTTACACATATGTAGTTATCCACGCTGGAATGGCCATATGTGCTGAAATAATGTGTTACAATCATTTTTGCATGCAGAATGAAGAAACCAATGGACATTACGGAAACATTGAGTTTGTTTGTGCTGATGTAACGTCAAGCGAGAGCTTGAGAATATCTCCGGATTCTATTGATATTGTCTTCTCAAACTGGCTGTTGATGTACTTATCCGATGAGGAGGTTAGTTGAATACATCTTCTCTGGTGTAGTATCTCACTTGTGTGCAATGCGTTTTTGTAGTTAAGGTGGTAACAGTAATGAGTTTATTAACGGGCATTCCTAGTCCATTAGTTGGACTGCATGCCTTACATTTTCCAAGGGCTGCAACCTGTGATGTTATGAAGGTGGAGGAATTGGCACAAAGGATGGTTACTTGGGTCAAGAGGGGTGGTTATGTTTTCTTTCGAGAATCTTGCTTCCACCAATCTGGAGATCACAAGAGAAAGAGCAACCCAACACACTACCGACAACCAAGTTTCTATTTGAAGGTAGCTTACGATTCATGGTTTTGAATCACTTTTCTGCTGATGATTTGAATATGCCTTATGCATGAAATTTGATGTTAAGCCCTTTGCTGTATTCTTGTACAGATATTCCAAGAATGCATGGTCCTTGAAGAGGATGGCAGCTATTCAGAGTTGCAACTTATCAGCTGCAAATGTGTGAACGCCTACGTTCTTAACAAACGCAATCAGAACCAGGTATTTTTGTATTTGTGGTCTGGCAAAGGCTCATTCGTTAAGTGGCATTTTTGTTAGTGTGACGCTTTGCAATGTATTATATAACATGAGAGACATTTTTCTTGCTAGATCTGCTGGCTTTGGCACAAAGTGAAGTCTTTAGGCCCAGGGGAAAGAAATTTCCAGCGATTTTTGGACACGTCACAGTATAATTTGAATGGTATACTACGGTATGAGCGGGTTTTTGGCGAAGGCTTTGTCAGCACTGGTGGAAAAGGTCAGTATCTAATATCAATGCCTTATACACACAGGCTTTGATAGCATTGGGGTTTAGGCATAGAACTTACAAGTGTTTTGTATGGTAGGACAACAACTAAGTTTTAATATGCCTCTGTATTTGTGTTCTTGCAGGCACAACAGAAGATTTTGTCAAAAGGCTGGATCTACAACCTGGCCAGAGAGTGCTGGATGTTGGTTGCGGCATTGGTGGAGGTGACTTTTATATGGCAGAAAACTTTGATGTCAGTGTTGTGGCAATTGATCTTTCTGTGAATATGATATCCTTAGCTTTGGAGCGAGCGATTGGACAGCAATGTGCAGTGCAGTTTGAAATAGCAGACTGTACAAAGAAAGAGTTTCCTGCTGACTATTTTGATGTCATCTACAGCCGTGATACTCTTCTGCACATCCATGTGAGAAATCTTTTTGCCCTGGCCTAAATAATGAGTGCATGCGGATGTCCATCTGGAGCATCACTAGTTTGTATGCATGCTGCAAGGTTATTAGGCCACTCATGTTAGGATATACATTCGGAATTCTCATGGCTAGAACACTCTTGCCATCCATGCATCATTTATGCATTTAGGATAGAGGAGATTTTTTCATCAGTAGGAAACTCTTGAGCATCTGGGCTTGAAAAGAGTTTTGTTGAAGTGCTTAGGGTTCAGTGTGAAGAAATTTCTGTGAAAGATCGTTGCTTTCCTGCTCTTTTTATAGGACAAAGCAACTCTCTTCGAAAAGATGAGCAAATGGGTCAAAGGTGGTGGCAAGCTGCTCATCACTGACTACTGCAAATCCTCGGGTCTAGCATCTCCAGATTTTGCGAATTACATCAAGGAAAGAGGATATGATTTGCATGATGTGGAAGAGTACGGCCAGGTATTTTGGGGGTTCTGGAAAGCTTAGGTAGGGCTTTTTCGAATATGCTGCCTATGTATCTACCACTAAACTAACATAAATTTTCCCTTGTAGATGATTCGACATGGTGGTTTTGATGATGTTATTGCGGAGGATCGAACAACCCAGGTGATTGTCTTTTGGAAGCTAATTTGTTTGCTGGTGGTCAAGTTGTTTCTCTAACAGAGTTATGGAAATGGCAGTTCATTGATATATTGCATAAGGAGCTTGCTTCTTTTGAAAAGAGCAAAGAATCTTTCTTGATGGATTTCTCTGAGGTGAGATCTTTATATCAAGCATGTTCTCGTTTCAAGGATGTGCCATTGAGGTCTTTGGTCTTTGTACTGAGTCCTAAGCTCGCCTTTCTCTCTTTCTCTCTCTCTATCCATCTATCTATCTATCTATCTATATATAAATCATGCTAATTTTTATCTTTGTGTCTGTGTAGGAGGATTACGATGCTATCGTTGCAGGATGGAAATCAAAGCTGCAAAGATGTGAGAATGGTGAACAAAAATGGGGATTTTTTTTGGCAACCAAAAGCCCTCATGCTTGACTTGATCACTGCATTGAGCAGAGGCTATTTCTTGGATTGTGATTGAACCAGGCCTTATATTTATGATTTTTATGTGTTACAGCAACATTCTTCTCTACAACTTAATGAAAAATAAACAGGAGGAGCTCTCTGTGAAGGGGATCTCTAGCAAAAGATTGCTGAATACGTCTTGTCAGGTCACAAAACAGCTTTGCAGATAGCCCCTAAAGCATCTCATCCGTAGCATGATGGGAATCGATTTAGTTTTTCATGCACAGCTTTCTACATTTAACATTTAAGAGGCAAAGCTTTAGAGTTTTAGTGTTCAATCGCAGTAGTAATTTAATTTGAAGATGCCTTCAAGCATTTTCACCATCGTTGCAAAATGTTCCCAATGGAGCAACTCGTTGAAAGTTTTGAAAACAAAAACAGATCCTTACGCTACGTCGTTGGGTTCGTTGCATTCTTCAAACAATCAGATGACTGCAAGGTTGTAGTGCAAGAAATTGTCGGTAGAAGGCACACCCCTCAATGGGAATGTCACAGCTGCACTTAACAACTGCACTCATGAAGCTTCAATTGATAACTAGGAAGGACACTATTTTCTTAAGGCGAATTCGCATGTGATGATGTGCCCTTTAAAAACCTACCAACCTAAGCTCTTTAAAGTAGTTGAGCATCCTTGGAAAGGTTGGTTGGCAATTTGGGATTTAAACCTCTCAACACGGTTAGCGAAGGCTTATCCCAAGCAAAAGCATGAGAACGGGGTGCCAATGGCAAATTTTGAAAACATGAACTAAACCATGAATTACAGGCTCACCGAAATACATTCTTAGTAATTTTATTGGGTTAGACATTTTTGTTTGTGATAAGTGTAATGAACAGCCAGCTTTCTTTTGGTGCTTGTATATATCTCTATGATACATAGCAACTGGGCTCCATGGAGGAAGGACCTCCAGCCAATCATTTTGCTCCATTTTTGGGGTATTGAGGAGATTGCCTTCTACATGAAGGGGTTGGTTTACGTGTAAGGAAGGTCTCTATTGCCTTAATTTACATGCAAAGTAGCACTCTATGGCCTCCTATTTTACGTGTAAGGAAGGCCTCTTAGTTTGCGTGGAAAGGAGCCCTCTTTGGCCTCCTGTACAAGTCTCCTTCACCTCTATGCCCATCCAATACGCTCCTCTTTGATCCCCTAGTATGGCCACTTCTCTCCTTGGTCCATAACTGTCTGCAGCTATATGTTCTTGGCATCACCTTCCATTCACACTGTTTAAAAGGGAGGAGATGTGATTGTTGGATGCCACAGCCTGGCCAGAGAGAGAGAGAGAGAGAGAGAGAGAGAGAGAGAGATTCGGTCATGTAAGGTAGCTTACACTTACAGGATTGTGTTCGCTACATTGTTGTATTGAGTACGGGAAATATTTGTAGTTATTTTCTGTAGGCATTTAGGAATGGTGTGCATTTGTAGTTAAAGTAGAGAAGAGATGCTTAGGTCTACTAATGAAATACAGTATAGCTCTTTGAAGCATTATGCCTTTCTAGACTAAGAGAAGCTTTGGAACAGCTCAAAAGAAAATAAGTGTACAAAATACTTTAGGCCTGCCATGATTTTTCTAGGGATGGGAAAAGCTCCAAGATTTGTAAGATATGTGGGCACTGGGCTAGGCTTCTTGAGTGTGGGCCTCAATACGCAGCCAAAACGTTGTTTTGTGGGTTCTCACTACTAAAGGTTTGAAATTATTTGATAATCTTTTAAACGGAAAACAAAAAAGACATTTCATGATCTTGGGGATTCTGCAAGCTCTCTCTCTCCAGCTCCAATTGGTAGAGGTGCCTTAACACAGGGCACATCACTGCCTTTGCCTTTGTCTTTGTCTTTTTAAGGAATGCACAGAGCCCTCTCTCTCGATTCATAGGATCAACGTCTTTCAGTTTTCGTTTTTCCATTATCGCTAGGGTCGTTAATGGGTATGTCTCTTCGCAGGACAAGCATGCCATCTCTCTCTCTCTCTTGCTACGGCCCTCAAGGATTCTTCGTGAGTTTGGAGGTGTGGAGGAGGAGGCGCAGGTAAAAAGCAAAGCATAGCATATATATATATATATATATATATATCTCAGCCCTGAAGGGTTCTCTGTGAGAACAAACGAAGGGAAGGATCCTCACCACCTCGATCTCTCGAGCCACGTTTCACAAAATTCAATTCACAAATTAACGTTGAGTCATCAACATGGCCCTCCATAAATCTCCCAAGACCCTTTGTGAAGATATCCGTACAATTCTTTCTTGTGGGGCAATAGACCAGCTCCCCTTCTCCATCCATGCACATACTGATACTGAATCTCAATGTGTTTGCGAACATGAAATACCAAGTTCTTGGCGATAGTCTGATTGTCGTACAACAACATTGTTGCTCCCTTTTGAGCAATTCCCATGTCTCCTAAGATCCTTCTCAACCAGACTGCTTCACATTAAGCAAAACATGTTGCCTTTAACTCGGCCTCTGTAAAAGAAAGTGCCATTGTAGGGTGCTTCTTTTACTAATCCAAGAATGTAATTCAAGACCCAATAAGAAAATAGTAACCAGAAACTGATTTCTTGCTATCATAATCTCTACCCAATCTGAATCAATGAAATCCAGTCAAGGAATTGTCTGATTTATAAGTGATGCTATACCCGATGGTACCTTTCATGCATTTCAACACTTGTATCTCTACCTTCCAATGGTTCTCTCTAGGCTGATTTGAGAACCTGCTAAGGACACTAACTGCAAAGTTGATGTCAGGCCGTATATTGCATAGGAAATCAAACTCCCCACCAACTTCATATCCACCAATGGAGAAACATCTTCAACAGAAAGCTTCACATCAACCTCTATGGGTGTAATTACTGACTTGCACTCAACTATGCCAAATGCCTTTAGAATTTCTCTTGCATACTTTTGTTGAGAAATGAAGATTCCATTTGACTCTTTTCCATTCTGTATCCCCAAACAAACATGTGTAACCCCAAGGTCTATTTGAACTCAACATATCTTGTGTTGTCGGATCTTCTCTTCATGGTTCCTATCATAATGAGGTCATCCACATATAGGACAATGTTCATGTACTTGCCTTGCTTAGAGAAAATATATAAATTTGCATTTGATGGGCATTTAGAAAGACCAATACTTACAAAAAAAGCATCTATCTACTGGAACCATGTTCAAGGGGTTTGTTTCAGCCTATACAATGCCGTCCGGAGTTTGCACACTTTGTTTTTTGAACTGGGTATCTCAAACCCGGGTGGCTGTACCACATAAACCTCCTCCTTTTGAGATAGCCATCTAGAAATGCCGACTTCATATCCATTTGCGCAATACTGGCCACTTCCCATCATGAGGAGCCAAGGCAAGTACTGTACGAATAGTGGTCAATCTAACCGTGGGGGTGAATGTCTCCTAAAAGTTGAACTCTTTGACTTATGCAAAACGCTTCGCCCCACGAGACTTACCTTGTACTTATTCAATATACTATCACAATTGTACATGGCCTTCCAAACCCACTTGGTGCCAATAACCTTCTGTTTTGTGGGATAATCCACAAGATCCCAAGCGTGGCTTCTCAAAATTGAAACAAACTCTAACTCCATGGCTCCCCTCCAATTTAGATCTTCTAACGCTTCCTCCAAGCTCATTGACTCATGTACTTTCATTATCTCATCCATCAAGGCCATATTGACAATGTGAGTGAAGGCTCTCTTCCGCTCCTTCATTCTCTTGGATCTATGAGCGGATAACTGTTGGCACTTCTGTGATTACCGGTGGTGGGGCTTTTCCATCCAAGAGTTTCTTCACCCATTTAGGATATGGCTCCTCATGTGGTGTTACAGGCTTCTCTTGGATGAGTCTAGAACATGCACAAAACAGTCACACCCAAATGTCCTGAAATATGCAACCAAGGGTTTCTTACTTGAATAAGCTTCTTGAGGTGTCATGCCCTTCATTGCTTGTTAAGGATATGCATTGCAGTGTTAATTGGCTTGGCCTAAAAAGAATTATGTAATCCTTTGTGTAACTCCTGTTAAGGGTATGCACTCTAGTGTTAATTGCCTTAGCTCAAAAAGAATTATGTAATCCTTTACCTTTGAGCATACTCCATTCCATCTCCACGATTGTGCAATTCTTGTGCTTTGCAATACCATTTTGTTTTGCAGAGTATGAGCAACTATTAAATCTCTATTGATCCCATGATTTTTGCAGTAAGCATTGAACTCACTTGATGTGAATTCTCCTCCTTGATCTATTCGAAACTTCTTTAACCATTTTCCTGTCTCATTCTCTACCAAGTTTTGTTATATTTTGAACTTTCCAAAAGCTTTAGTCTTATCCCGAAGAAAATACACCCACATCTTCTTTACAAAATTCATTGATCATCAGTAAAACAAGAAGTAGAAAGAACTACCCAATGCAGTGTTTGGCATTTTACTACTACGTAGATCTACATGTAAAAGCTCTAGAGGTGCCTTTACATGATTCTTGCTTTCTTGTGGAAATGTATGCTGATGCTGATTTTCTATCATACAAGCTTCACACACATTTGATATCTATGAAAATGCTAGTAGATGTGCCACAATCCTAGACCTTTGCAACTCTTTCAAGACTATAAAGCTTAGGTGCCCAAATCTCTCATGCCATAGATTGTTTGTCCCCACATCGTCTTGGGCTGTAAAAGTTGACAGCTCATACAAGTTGTTGTGCCAGATTCTCTTTCCAGTGACATTGCCACTGGCATCTATGATGACGATTGCACCAATCTTATCAAAGAGAACTTTCAAGTCACGATTAGCTATGGCTGCAACAAACAAATAATAGATTTCTCTTGATGTCTAGAGCATAAAGGACATTAGACAATTTTTTACTGACTAGCCTTGGTATGGTTTAGAATTGTGTGCTTATGGTACGATGGGCGAGGGCCGCGAGCGGCGGTCCCTGAGTGAAGTACTAGGACACCTAAGGAGGATCCTAGAGGGTTCTTACCAGGCGATGCATGGGCTTGTGGTGGCTGCTAGGACACCCATGCATATGTCGAGGAAGATATTCATGGATTGGCAAGAAATTATCTAAGTGAACTAGAAACTTGAAATTGGATCTCGTTGGTTGACTAGCTGGTCTTCAACGGAGAGTCCAAATGACAAATTGATTTGTAAAACAATGGAACTGGAATTTTGAGGATTATGATGGAAACACTGTGGTTTCATTCCATTAATAGGTCTACAACTTCTTCTCCTTCCACAGGTAGCAACAATAAGTCTGAGAAGGCTCTTGATAAAGGCAAGAAAAAGATCAGGTGCAACTATTGTAAGGCAACTGATCATGTCATTAAGAATTGCCCTAAGCTAAAGGCTAAAGAGGCAAAGAAGAAAGAGTCAAATGCAGCCACAATAGCGGATGCTTCTACAAATGCAGATTTTGCAAATGTTGTGCAGGATACAGAATCGGCGTTTAGCGTGTATTGCCAGTATGACCCATCTGTACATGATGCATGTTTGGCAGTTTCTGTTGACTCTGATGTTTGGTATTTTAAGAGTGGTGCTACAAAGCACATTACCTCACATCGTGATATGTTCACTTGTCTTGAGGCTGTCTCTAATGGAAATACGGTCACATGTGCCATTAATGCTTCTTACCCAGTGTGAAGGGCGTTGGTAAAATTATGCTTTTACTGCTGTAAATGGCAGCGCTTTCACACTTTCAGATGCTTTGTATGTGCCAGGGATAAAGAAGAATCTATTGTCTGTCTCTGCCGCTTGCTAGACTTGGATTTGTAGTCAAATTTGTGGATGACAGATGTACTGTTCATGATTTGACTTCTGGTGATACGATTATTGCATCTGGCACCTTGTTTCGTGGGCTGTATAGGCTTAATTCTTATGACAAGTGTGTGGAAGATTCAGCAAATGCAGTTTCTGATGAAAAGGCAGTTTCAGATGCAAAACTATGGCATGCTTGTTTTGGTCATCTGAACTTTGCTAGTTTGCTGCGTTTGCAGAAATTTGATATGGTTGCTTCATTGCCCCCTCTTGAGGCACCATTGAAACATGTTTGTGAAGGCTGTATTTTGGGCAAAATACAGCGTTCTGTGTTTCCAAAGGATGGTTCTGTGCGGGCCACTCGCAAATTGCAACTTGTACATAGTGATGTATGTGGGCCTATGCAAACTCCGTCATTTGGTAAACACTTGTACTTCGTGACTTTCATTGATGATTACTCAAGGCATGCATGGGTATATCCACTGAAGGCAAAGTCCGAAGTGTTTTTGTGCTTCAAACAGTTTATGCTTATGGTTGAAAATGTATCCAATTGTACTGTGAGCACCCTCCGTTCTGATCGAGGGGGGGAGTACATGTCTAAAGAGTTTGATGCATTTCTGGCTAGTCGTGGGATAAAACACCAATGTATAGTGCCGTATACCCCTCAGCAAAATGGTGTTGCTGAGAGGAAAAATAGGTCACTTATGGAGATGGCACGATGTATGGTCAAGAGCCAAGCTTTGCCACATGCGTTTTGGCTTGAGGCTGTCATGTGTGCTGCATATGTACTCAACAGGTGTCCCACTAAGGCCTTGCAGTCTATTACTCCATATGAAGCTTGGCATGGCAGGAAGCCTTCTATTGGTCACTTGCGTGTCTTTAGTTGCTTGGCCTATGCTTTAGTGCCTGTGCAACAACGCAGAAAATTGGATGATAAGGCTGTCTTTAGTTGCTTGGCCTATGCTTTAGTGCCTGTGCAACAACGCAGAAAATTGGATGATAAGGCTGTCAAATGCATTTTTGTTGGTTACAATGCTGAGAGCAAGGGTTACAAATTGTATCATCCGCAGTCAAAGCGTATCTTGATTAGTCGAGATGTTGTTTTTGTAGAAGATGTTGTGCAGCCTTTGTTATCATGTACCAAAGAGACAGGTGTGAGCTCACGGGATGTATTTGATACGTTGTTGCCTCTATTTACAGGTGGGAATTCAAATATAAGTTCTAATGAGGCAAATACTCAGCCTATGCAGATTTCAAATGACATCATAGATCAGCCTATTTCTGATGCAGATGTACAGGATGTAATTCATGAGGATAGGACTGAAAATGAGCACCAGGCTAGAGGTATGCCTAAATGGCTGGTGCAAACCTTGCGTGATAGTAAAATTGATGCACCTATATCTAGTCGTACTCGTTCAGGTTTTCAGCATGCCTCTTATGCATCAGATTGTTATGCTTTGGCTGTGTCTAGTATGTGTGAAGAGGAAGAACCTCTTTCATTTGATGAGGCACAAAAATCAGAAAATTGGTTGGCTGCAATGCAAAGTGAATATGATGCTATAATGAAGAATGGTACATGGTCTTTGTGTGATTTGCCTATTGGTAAAAAGTCCATTGGATGTAAGTGGGTTTTTAAGTTGAAACGAAAGCCAGATGGCAGTGTTGATTGCTATAAAGCTAGACTTGTTGCAAAGGGTTATGCTCAAGAAAAGGGCATTGATTTTGATGAGACCTTTGCTCCCACTTATCGTATGACTACCATTCGTAGCATTTGTGCATTGGCAGTTCATAATGGTTGGAATGTACATCAGTTGGACATAAAGACTGCGTTCTTGAATGGAGATTTGCATGAGGAGGTGTATGTATCGCAGCCTCGTGGTTTTGTTCAAAGAGGGCAGGAAAACAAAGTGTGCAGGTTGAAAAAGGCTTTATATGGTTTAAAGCAAGCTCCACGATCTTGGTATATGAAAAGATACATGCATATTTGACTGCACATGGTTTTCAGAATAGTCCAACAGAAAGTACTTTGTATGCTAAACGTGTGGATGATGTACATCTAATCATTGCTCTCTCTATGTCGATGACATGCTGCTCACACGACCAAATGAGAGTCATATTGTTGATTTTAAGGCTGATTTGAATGCCTCTTTTGAGATGTCAAATTTGGGGCATTTGCATCATTATTTGGGGATACAGTTTAAGCAGTGTGATGGAGGTATTGCTTTGTGTCAGACAAAGTATATTGAGACATTGTTGCGGAGATTTGGCCTTGAAGATTGCAAGCCTATTTGCTACTCCAATGGAGACAGGTTTGAAGTTGAGTCTTCATGATGCTGGAGATCACTTTGATGTCACACTCTATCAGACAGCTGTTGGTTGCCTCATTTATGTATGCATTACGAGGCCAGACATTCAATTTGCAGTCTCAGAGGTGAGCAGGTTTATGCATAGCCCAGGGTCTCAGTATTGGAAGGTAGTTAAATGCATATTTCGTCGCTACTTGAGTGGCACCATACATCTTGGGTTGTTTTATCCCAAGGGGGGATCGTTGTCGCCAGATTTACATACTTTTTCGGACTTAGATTGGGCTGTTGCTATAACACAAGAGTGTCCACAAGTGGTTTTTGTTTCATGCTCGCGGTAGCTCATGCATATCTTGGTTGAGCAAGAAGCAACCTACTGTGGCCACTTCTAGTTGTGAAGCTGAGTATAGGGCAGCTTTCACAGCTACGGTTGAGTGTGTGTGGCTCTCAGACAGCTTATGGTGGCTGACTTGGGTGTTGGACAGGAGTCTGCCACCTCTATCTACACTGACAGTCAGAGCGCATTGGCAGTTGCGAGAAACCTAGTTTTTCATGCTTGCACAAAGCACATTGAGGTGCATTATCACTATGTCAGGGAGAGACTCTCAGCAGGAGAGATCAGCTTGGCCTATGTGCCAACACAGGACAACCTCGCCGACATAGGAGAGATCAGCTTGGCCTATGTGCCAACACAGGACAACCTCGTCGATCTTTTCACAAAGGCGCTTCCTCGTGAGAAGTTCGAAGCTTTCCGCAAAGCTTTGGGCTTGCTTCCCTTTATACATGAGTGCCAGCTCTCGTTCACACCATCACTCCCTCAGGGGAGATTTGTTGCCATATATATAGGCAGTGATGTGTGTGAACACACTTAGGACCGCCGGGGTACTTTTTCCCTCTTCAGGAGGTTTTTTCCCCCGGCTTGTATATACGCCCATCATTCTAGGGCTAACTTATCTTTTGTACATTGACACAATCTAATACATTGTGTGTTGTGTGCATTCTTGCTTCTTCTTCTCCAAGCTTTGTGTGCTTTCCTGCAACCCTAATTCCAACATGATATCATGTAAGAATACACATCACATTAGAAGCTAAATTAACACAATACAAAGCACTAAATTGTAAAAAGAAGTGGGGAGTAAACAATAGTACCTCTTGTGAAAACTTAATACAAATTGATGGCATTTCCACTTGTGTGCTCAGGGTAAGGATCTTTGATGGTGATCCAGATAAACTCTAGATGGAGGATGTCTTGCTTTACAAGAGTGCTTGAACACAATGAACTCGATGATTATGGAGTTCCATAATCCCCCCCATATATAGCACCCCATATGGTAGGTCAGTCATCGGACCCTACCCACCACGATCACATGTATCCGCCAACAACGGGATATATATGTACTATGAACTCTCCCTCGAATTCCAAGAACAATGTGTCCTTGGTTTGAGAATGTGATCCCTTAGTCTGCACAAGCATGCATCCTACTTGGCAAAGTGCCAAGTCTACATAAGCCATCTCCCTAACCATGGCCACCATCCAATGTCTGAACTGGGAATTGCCGGTGGTGCCGGGTGCTCACCATAATGGCTACTCCTCATAAAGAGGGCCTTATAAAATAGATCACATCCCTGTCACCCCTGAGAAACATCATGAGGGTGGAGCATTGAGCAAATGTTTTTCCACCAACAGAGAATCCTATAATGCCTTACTTGAAAACTTAGAACGTCACTATAAGAAAGGAGACGAGCTAAATTTCCAGCAACCTTTACAATCATCCCTTTCTCTTATAGACCTAATGTGTTATACACATTGTGAGCACCATCATCCCAATTAACATTGCATGTACCATAAGCCAGTATTTCTATAGTCATTATGCAAGGTGTTTGGTTATAACATCTTGCAATATATGTATTCACATGCAACAACATCACCTCAAAACCAAGGATTCCCATGCACACATTTAGTCTCCTTGACTGAAATCAAAACAAAACCACAGATAGAAACTGCTAAGGAAGCAGTTAGACAAACAGTGTAGTGCTTCTATTATTGTGGACCGCACAATGTTGTCGATTGTCCAATGTGGAATGCACCTACAGTTCCTGAAGCCACACAACCATGTGTGAATGATGTGCCATCGATTACTTATTTGTAGAGTGCCCAAGGAGAGATACTTTATTGAAGGAGAGAGGCCTCACAATACCCAACACTCAATATCTTAAGTGTGCAAAATGGAAACTTGTCCATGATTCCACTTAATATGCTCACACGGTTGTAAGCCAAGGTGTGAGAAAAAGCCAAAAAGCCTGCAAAAGGACACTCTACACAAGGGGTAGAGGATAATGTCTCGAAACAAGAACCAAAAAAAGATTCACAACCTTCTAAACCCAGGAAAGATAAAGCTATGCAAACTGAAGAGGTCTAAACCTCAAGACAAGGGAAAGAGGCCTAAAGAGAAAGCATAAACCCAAGGGAGGCAAAAGCAACATGATAAGCATTGACACCAAGGACCTAATGTATGTGGTGACACTAGGCTACAAGTTTTCCATAGAAGATCTGTTCTCATAGCGCATGGGAAAGAATAATGGGAATTTGTTAGTGATCCAAGAATTACCAGGTGTGAAGAAACAAGTTCTAGCACCTCAACTAGTGCAATTGAAAGTGAAATCAAAGCTTTAAGACCTGAACCACCACCCCAAGATGAGAACAAGGCTCTTCACAAGAGCCCTATTAAGCAACACTCTTAAGAGACCATGCTCAAATTGGTTGGAGTGTTGACTAAGTCACTAGTTGACATTGAACCACATCTTGTTAAACCCAAGGGGATATTAGATGAAGAAACAAGTTCCAACAACTCTAGTGTAATTGAAAGTGAAATCATTGCACTAAGACCTGAACCACCACCCAAGATGAGAACTAAGGCTCTTTATCATAAGAGTCTTAGTAAGAACAACACTCTCAAGAGACCATGCTCAAGCTAGTGAAAGTGGTGGTTGTGTCATCAAATTAACGTTGAACCACATCTTGTTAAACCCAAGGGGATTCCCCAAAACCAACCAGAAGAGGAGCACCACTTTCCTTTTCAAAAGGAAGAGTCACTACCTACCAAAATTGATCCATCGAACCATGATGCTACACGAGATCCTCCAAGATCTTCACAAGCTTCTAAATAAGTCTCAATAAACACACTAAGGGGGTCCTTCAGTGCCATTGTTCATGCTTAGCCACCACACTAGGTACTCTTTAGAATGATGAAAACAAAACTTTGCTTTAGACCAGCTCTTCGGGAATAAATCTAGGAATGAAGATCCAATGCCTCCATCTTAGAGTGAATGAAAAACTTAAATTGAAACTGAAACTCAAGCCTCCATGATCCCATTGGAGGAGCCTATCAAAGTTTGGCTAGATTTCCCTGTGGGAAAGAATGTTGAATAGAAAAGAGTAGTAATTAGTCCTAAAGCTACTCATGACAACATTGTACCAGGGAAAACTTGGGTCCTTGGGAGGAAAACCTACACTCACCCCTAGAAACATTAATGTGATAGATGCTAATGGGAAATACATGGAAATATATTTCATTCTTTCCATTCAGGGGG
This sequence comes from Cibotium barometz, assembly GCF_041138505.1. Classification (NCBI taxonomy): domain Eukaryota; kingdom Viridiplantae; phylum Streptophyta; class Polypodiopsida; order Cyatheales; family Cibotiaceae; genus Cibotium; species Cibotium barometz. The sequence continues at coordinate 11,553,506 of NC_141096.1, forward strand.
TGTTATTCAGGGCATTGACATAGCATGGGAGTTCGAGGTTACACTTGCAGACGACCTTGAAGAAATCACCTTGGATGGATTAATAGTTCTCTATACTCTATTGACCAATCAATGCAAACATTCACCTTGGATTAATAATTCTTTGTACTCTATACCAATCAATGCAACATGTCATCTTGAATTAATTGTCTTAGGTGGCCCTTGGATTAATAGTTATGTGTACTCTATTGACCAATCAATGCAAATTGTCATCTTATGGCACCAAGTGAGAGGAGTTGTAGCTAAAAATAGAAACCTTACCATTGAAACCCACCATGGATCTTGAAACCCCGACACTTAAACTGTCACCTTATGGCACCCAGTGCTCTTACAAGAAGGTTGCTGAAGAACCTTTACTACCTACACCCATGGAGCTTGAAACCACTTGAACTTGATCCTACTCTAAATCTTCCAAGGTTGGATGTAAGATTTAAAGCATTTGGAAATATCAACATAATTCAAGACCAACTTTATCCATGGTATAAACACAATCTCATGACCCTTGAACTATGGAAATTATTAGGTTAACCTACACTACAAGCTCACCCTGAGCAGATTCCTTTCACACTACAAGACATGATTGGGTTAACTTGCACTTCAAGATTCCTTTCACACTACAAGACATGAATATGCCATGTTTGGGGTACTTTGAACATATAGCATACATGTAAACTAACCCCCATAATGGTAAATTATTTGTGGTTGGGTTTATGTTGGAAACATAATTAGTTTTGGGATAGGAATGTATTATTACTCTCAGACCAAAACCATGCTTCATAGCAACTATGAAGATCCACAACATGGAGATGGTGGTACCATTTTGTGAAATGATACTGAAGGATCTATATGATGCTAATCGTAAAAGGCAACACTTAAGATAATTCTCACAATGTAAATCTCAAAAGCCTAGAAAGCAAAATACTTGTTAACCTCTTCCACACCATAAACCCAAAAGAGTTCGATAAAATCTTATTTTAACTCATTAGTTATGGGTTTCCAAAAACATATTACAAGCACAGGGATTCTATGAAGGTTATGAAAATGTGTGGATCCCAAAGCAATCCATAAGATGCCCTCCACTTGCATAAAAGAAGCAACATTGACAACAAAAGCACCAACCCCTCATCGGAAAGTCCATAAAAAATGGACACCTATATGCCTACTCATTTTACAAGGGTATTATGATTGTAAATACACCATCTAGGTGCCTAAAACCATCAATAAAAGAACAACCTCGCCACTAACTTCTTTACCAAGAAGAAGCACACCCATATCTCTCATGGTGTGGTGGCCAAAGTAGCAACAAGTAGGCCACAAGAACACTCTCCCAAAAATGGAGAAGCCATAAGAACCCGCTTGTGCAATCTGAAAAACAAGGATATGTAACAAGTTATCTCATCAAATGCATCAATATATGAAGAGCTACTAGTCAATGCTTTAACTTCAACTTGCTCCACAACAAAGTTAGCTAAATGCTTAATGGAACAATTCAAACTATTTGCCAACCCACTTTGGGAGTCACTTCTAGAGAAAACCATTCTAGATCATGGCGGTGGGAGGTGAGGAGGAGGGACGATGACCCATAGTAAATACGATGGTGTGACAATGCTCTAGAGGGGAGACAGTGACATAAACTATTACCCAAGGAGGCGTGGAGCTCTTGAAGCGATATTATTGTGCTTGGACATTGGAAAGATCCCCATGACAGTTGTAGCTTGCTAAGGTATTCTCTTGTGAATGTCTTTGTAGGAGAGGTTGAAACAGCCAATAACATACATGTATGGAAAAAGCATGTGAATTTATGGGTAGATGGATTCACCTCGTTTATCTGCATGTGATGGTCATGTAGGTCTCTTAGGTTATATAAGAAGGCATTCCAACTAAGCATGTGGATTTATGGGTAGAGGGATCAATATATCCAATCAATCCTATATCAAAAAGGCCCCCTCTATTTTTAGAGACATGCAAGAAGGTTTTGCTAGACATGGGTGCGTCTATTTAGCGAGCCAAGAGCAGTGAGCACAGAGCAGTGAGTAGAAATAAAGTCCTTGTGAAAGTGAGCAAGTAGGGGCATGGTATGATGTTAAGCGAGCATGTAATGTTAAAGAGAAGAGTGAAACCATAGTGCAACTCTATAATGAACAGAACAAAGAAGACTAAAAAAGTTTAAAAATGACTATTGCAAATAAAGCATTTTCAAATGAATGGTGCGGATATAAAAAATCACTACAAAACTCATACTACTTGGCTCGCTAAAAAGACGTTGAATTGGTCATTGAGCTACTAATAGAAACAAACTATTGTTTGCAACCACATGGAAACCACAGCGACCAGAGAGCATAGAAATCAAGCCATTAAGATGCACACCAATTTTAATAGCCATACCACTGACACAACAATATAATACTCTTTAGAAACCATAACCATAGGATTTAAAAATTTTATAATCCAAATAAAAATTGTCCAACAATCAGCTACATGCTATTGTAAAAAACATTCAGAAGCATAACATCCATCAAAACATTACTTCCAATAGTCCCAAAAAAATGATTGTCTCAATTAAAAAAAAGACTATCTCTAATGGCATTCTGATGTAGACATGTGATCCTCATAACTGCAAGAGACACAAAGAAAAGAAAATAAGCTTTATCAATACAAAATTATTCTCTACTAACATATTTATCTTTTCAACATGCATACCTTTGCTGAGTATGGTTCTAACAGGTGATCATAGATCCGCTCATCCTTGTCTAACATTATGACATTGCGATCCATAAATGCTGCCACTAGCCCAAGAGTTCCAGTGCCAGCAAACAAATCCAAAATCGTGTCCCCAGGACGACTGAAGACGGAGACGATGTATTTGCTAAGCCGCTGACCTCTCTGACAACCGCCCCGCCATGGTCTACCCTTTCTCTTCACCATATCCTCCGATGGCACTCTTGAAAACACACACAAACCATTAACCATATGCCATAAAGATCACCGAAAATCATTTTAAATTCTATCTTGATTTGAATGCATACATACATGTCAAAGATAAGATCTTGCCCTACATCAAGATCATCACCTAGTGCCAAATCCCTTAGTTGATCCCCATGCATCACAAAGCTTGTAGCAGGAGATGTTGAGCGAACAAAAACAGCCAATATTAGACAAGTGACCTACAAGCAAAGACACATTGGTTGTTCATGCATTTTCACCTTAAATGGGACAAAGAAGATTTGCACAAATGACAGCCCCAAAGAGAACAACACTAATACCTGGGTAGTAATCATTTGCCCCATCTTCTTCCCAATAGGTGGAGTACACCTCACAACCTGTCTATGATAAATGCCAAACCCAACGCTCTGTGCAACCTGGTCAATGGTCACTCCTTCTTCCATAGTGTAAAGGCATGTAAAGAAGCCTCGATCCGAGAGACAAGAATCAACAACTTTAAAAGTAGAGTCATACATGCCATCCCCAATCTTATTCCAATATGGAACCTTGTTTGCAACACAACCTCCAATGATGATATTTGAGGGGAAGTCTGCAAATATCAACTCCACACAGTAATCGGACCCTCTACTCTTGACATTCCCTACTGTGCAAATAACATTCATAGCATCAAGCACTTGCTTTCCCAATGAGGATGCATCCTCCATGTTCACAAAAGTAGCTGCAAGGTCCTCAATACTGACATTGAAGGCATAAATGGTTCCTATAGACAGGTTTTTGACATTTAACACACATAGTCTCAAGTCAAAACAATCGGATCACGATAGAGATGAGGTAGGAAGCTCACATACCTGGAGCTTGCAATGTCTTGGTTATGATGTCAGTTGGTTGTATCCCGCCTGCACTACTATTGGATGTCTGTTGTTGACTTTGCTCCCTATTTGCTTCCATTGCTCGATTCACCTCCAATGCACGATTCACTATTTCCCTCCCTAAATTCACTGGCAATGACTTACGAAAAGAAGCCGATGCAATCGATGTTGCATGTGATGTGGATGTGGCCTCATTATGATCAATTTGCTGGCTACGAAGCTCCAATATAGACTTATGTTGGCGATACAGATCAAGCTCCTCCTCAGGCACATGGTTTCTTTCAAGGTCCAACCACCACGGGCAGAAACGAGACTCTATGCTTGACATGGCCTGTTCAATGACAAACATGGGTAAACATAACTCACCCTCAATATGAACATGTTTCTCAATCATGGATTCAAAATGACAAATTCAATCACTTACTCTTCCAAGCTTCAAATCGGCATACATATAAGATTGATTGTCAACACAAAGCCACACACTAGCGAGAGGGGGTAAAATATCCAATTGGTGCTCCTCAATTTCAGAAAGCAACCATCTGCAAGCCAAAGCACAAATGATAAAACAACACACAGAAAGAAGCATGCATGTTTTTTAACAAGGAATATCTGGGTTATGTTGGAGGAAAACCTATAAACGACTCGCCGTGTAGCACTTTGTAGGTCTGGTTGATGGTCAATATCATGGCTAAATTTTATGCCTCCTTCGTGCACTTTGAAAGCCCTTTTGAAGTACTTTCTTCTGCATAGAACAACAAAAGAGGTGAATCGGCTCTCACCTGGCAACCTGACTCGATCGGCATTTTTAATATCATTTTGGATTCTCAAACCCAGCTCTGTGATCTGAAGCCAGTAGGAGTACATGTGCAGCCATTCCCTAACCTTTGTCTTATCATTTGGCATACCCTCAAGTGATCGCACTGCAGCCTGAGAGTTGTCCAATAGCTTGACAATGTGAGCCTTATCTGTGTCTCTGATGCAAGCAGAACCTATCATATTGAGCTTTTCCTCTGTGGCCACATGATTGCTTGACGCGTGCCATGGGAGGGAGAGCACTGCACACCAAAAGGCCTCACCGTTGGAGGGATCAGCAATCCTTGCATATTTTGATGTTTTTCCTCTGTAGAGAACTTCTACCTTTCGAGTCACATTCTCCCTAGCAGACTCGGCAAGTGGTCCATTTGATGCCTCATCAATTTTTTGCTCCATCTCATCCTTGAACAAGAGCCAAGTCATAATCTGGATTGGCAAATGAAGCCAACTAGGCCTTCCTCTGGCAGATGCACTCTGCATCTCTCTCTCAACCCATAGCTTGTCCTCATTGTCCAAATGTGCCATGAGAGTTGTTAGGTCGGACTCTCCCAATCTTCTTAGTTGAAATAGACGATCACCAAATGTGGTTGGCACAAATGCATAATCATGCGTCCTACAAAACAAAGAAGAAATATGTTAATATTCTTGAGTACAAACAACTTACTTGACATAGAAGGAGACTCTGATGACAAATTAACTTACTTGTTCAACCTGGACAATGAAAACAAAAGCTCACCCACATCCCTCCGCTCGAACACATAAAATTTACAGAGAACACAACAATGCATGGACAAATCCCCTTGAAACCCTGTAATAAAACACAAAATTAGGAAGGACAAAGAAGCATAAGAAACTATAACATCCCAATGAGAACTCACCTGTAGAAATGCAGTCCATCCAAGCATTGTGTCGATTATTACCATCAAGAACATGCACCATTTTTCGGCTCAAGTACGGACCCCACTCGGGGTCAAGTGCAAGAGTTTCCTCAAATTGTTGATTCACAGTCCTCCAATGCTCATCCCAAGATTCCTCCCTCTCTTGTGTCAATGGTGTCTCCTCCCCTTCCAAGTCCATAATTGATACTGTGAAAGCTCCCATGCTCTCAATGTACCCACCTAGTTTTTTGAAGCTTCGAGTAAGAGATTTATCTGTTGAGGGAGAAACCTTTCGGATTGCCTCCGTCTGGATCATCCTACAGAGAGGAACACGTGGAGGTGGAGACCTAAATTTGACTCCTATCCTATCTAAAAAGGCTTGTGGAGTAGATGTCTCTAGAATCTTCCCAAAAATATCAACCTTATTTTTTTTCTGCTTGCTTCCTTCAGTTTGGGTTGTGACAACTGTTTCTTCTTGATCCTCTAGTGGATGTGTGTTCTCTTCCCCCTCTATCTCTCTCCCAGTATCCTCAGTATTCTCACCTTCATCCTCATTATCACCACCTTGAGTATTCTCACCCTCATTTTGATCACCTTTATTTTCCTCAATTGCCCCCACTACATTTTGTCCATCCTCCTTATTTCTTTCATCACTATGTAGATGCTGCCTATCCATATCCACCTCCAGGTTAGTGTCATCTATGATATGTACCGCATGCTCTGTAGTAGTAGGGTTTGAGGAGGCGGCTTGCTCCAAAGTGCTAGAAAAATCAGCTTGCCTCCTTGTGTGTCTCGATGAGCTCTCACCTGGGCCAACCTGCACACTCTTTTTCCGCTTAGCAAGAGGTAACTCATCCATTTTTGCACAACAAGAACCTTTCAAGCAAGATGCTCTAGTGAAATGACTCGAACTCATTTGAAAACCAGATAGCCATGCAAAAATACAAGAACAAATCTTCAAATAGTATTGTACTCGTATTGTATAATTAATTGATTATTTTAACAGCAAATTCAGTAATACGACACAAACTTAAAGAAAAGGTGGCACATTCACTAAAGAGATTAAATTCAGTACTGCAACACAATCATCAAACAAAGGTGGCACATTCACTATCCAACAAAACGGCCAACTCATTATAACGAACAGAATATCTTTGAGATTATCATATGGAGTGCTTTGGCCCAAATTCCAAGGCATTCAAAGCCGTATTGAATATTTTAAAAAAATCTCCATTGGAAAATATTTACGTCGCCCTTTTCAGGTGTTCAATTCAAGGCATTCAAATTTATTGGAAAATATATAAAGATTCGGTAGCCCAAATCTGAAGGCATTCAATATTGAGTACTAATAAACTTTAGAAGTGATATTTCGCAATCCAACACTTTTTTAAGGACAAACTTTTTTCTTTTTGTGCTATTGTTCTTTAGATGCACATGTTTGCTAGTCTCCTCTCTCGACTGTGTGAGCCGTTTCTCAACCAAGAAGACATCAAATGTGAGTTTTTTGAGCTTCTTGTATATACACAAAGTCTGCATAATATAGACAGTAGTAAGAGAGACAGTCTATGCAATGTGTTTGAGACAGCACCATATAGATAGCATGTTCTTACACTACTCTCTCCAAATTTCTGCCGCCGGGGGGATCCAAGGGGGGCCGGCCGGGGGGATCCATTTAGGCCGCACATCTCATACTGTGTGTGGAGTGTGGCAGCAGCAAAACATCCTATTATTTTGTGCGCTGAGCGCACAAATTCATTCAAGAAAAATAGCAAGAAGTAACGCTGCACATCTCATACTACTGTGTGTGGAGTGTGGCGGCAGCAAAACATCCTATTATTTTGTGCGCTGAGCGCACAAATTCATTCAGGCAAAATAGCACAAATTCATGGATGATGATACCTTTCTGTGTCTCTTTGTTGGGGAGAAAGATTGGAGTGGGGAGAGGGCCCTGCGCATGAGATCAGTGTTTCTTTGCTGGGGAGACGTATGATGCTTCATGATCGCTTCTCTGCGTGTGTGTTCGAGGGAAGATGCTTCTGTGTGGAGGACGACTAAAAGCGTTAAGTAATTGCTTCATAAGAAGTAGCCGACTACTAAAAACCCTAAGTTAGGCACTGGACAAATTTTTTTATCCTAAAACTAATGAATTTCAACACTAAAATTTAAGGGTTTGGTCAATATTTTTCCGATTTATTTAAATCTATAGCACAGTTATGCTATGGCATCCAACTGGTAGAGTTTTTGAAATCTAACAGGAGATTATGAAAAAGCGCAAGAACTAACACAAAGCAAATATGTGTGTGTGTGTGTGTGTGTGTGTGTGCGTGTGTGTGTGTATACATACACACACGTGTACACACAAACATATATACATATATACATGTACTCTTTTTGATACCCTTCATTATGACTATTTTTGTAATAAATATTTTTATTTGCTTCTACCCATAGTCTTAAAATGAGCCTGGTAAAATTGTATTATGGCTAGTATATGCTATTGATTAGAGCAAGAACATCTAGTATTAAAATATTTTTGGCTAATATTCAATGTAAATTCCTTAATTGTTGTTGTGATTGCATTATGCAGGGAGGCTCGTGTTTTCCTCCATTCTACAATGGGTGCATGCATCCGAGTCCCCTTCTTGAATGGCAAATGTCTTGTGTCAATCAACATGATCCGGGGGAAGCTTGGAACTATTGGTGGGATAAATGTGGAGGCCTTACTTGAAATTGGAGGAGAGTATGAGCCCATTTGTCCTTTACACTTGTATGCAGGGATTGGAGACGAGGCATATTTTATCTTGGAGCATTCATTGTCCTCTGTATATATTGCCAAATCAGAGAATTATTTTGAGACCCCAGAACAAGGCCCCTCAACTATATTTCCTCCCGGTTCTCGAAAGAGTACTCCAATGTAAGTGGCATTAACTTTGACTTTGACATTTTCTGTTTTGCATTGCGCATTGAATTAGAGAGCATTGTGCTTTACAGTGACTTGGACACTGAAGAGATAGAAGAAATCAATGTCCAAGCACATGGGTCATTGCAAGAGGAGATAGAGGTCTCTCCTGTGGAAAAGTGCTTTCAACATTTGGAAGAGGAAGATGTTCAGTTTGATACTGCGGTCTCTTGCTTTCAAATAATCCGCATGTTACCTCCTACTGATGTCTTGCACACTTTAATCCATGATTGTGATTACAAAGGCAAGGTAAAAGAGCTTCCCAAGGTGTACCCAGAGTTCAGTACATATGAGCTTGAAGGTGGGAAAGGTATGGAAGGGATGGAGCAAAAATACGAGGGCAACATTTGGACAAAGCCACAAACGCAAACTAGGGCCAATAAAACTTTTGTTCTTAGGAAGAGCTTCTGCGGGGGAACCTTCCAGTGCATGAATGAGCACTGCTCCTTTAGGACACGTATGAATCAACCAAACAAACTCCATTGGAATGGGCAGCTGATAAAATCTCCAAAATATGGGAATTTAGCAATTGGGAGTTTCGGGAACCTTGAGTGTTTTTTCTGCAAGCATGTGCCAATGTGTCTTAAAGAATGTCCTGCCTGTGTCTATTATTTTATGCCAAAAGAATCAATGCATAGCAGACTATTTATTCATTATGGCAAACATACACACATGGTTTCCAAGGGAATGTGCCGAGCATCGATACGAAATATCAAGGCCTTTGTAGCACGTGCAGTGGGCATCGACCACAACGCTGGGCCCAGAAAGGTACAAATGATTGTGGCAAGGGAGGTGGTTCTAAGAGCATTCACTGATGATGACAAGGCACAGGGAGAATTCATGACAGAGAGGGAGCTACAGGAGATGTCGCAAGAGTTGCAAAGTTTGATAAATGTCAAAAAGTATGTAGGAAGTGCAATTTAGCAAAGAATAGTATGCAATTATCATCTTTAATACACTAAGTATGCTTTATGAATGCAGGGTGAAGCAGATGGTAATGCAAACACGAAAAACAACACGGCCTCTGGGTGAAGGATATGAAGCCATTCTTAATCTAAAAAGAACATGCCATTTTGAGTTCTTCCATGGTTCTCGATTTCCATTGCAAGCCACCACTACTACTGAGCGTTGCTTTATCTTTAAGATGTCTACTACTGGACCTGGGATTGACATTGTTTGGCGAATGGACAAGGATGGTAATGGGGATCTTAATCAAGCATGGGTCTGCTTTGATCATGTGCATCGAGTGGATACTGGTGGATGGCATACAATGGGAGCACATGTTTATGACCACATGTAAGTTACAAGCGGTAGAGAGCATTGCTTAATTTGTGTCTTTAATATAACTCTGTTTCCATTTGTGGCATGCAGGATTGGTGAGCTATTGACAATAGCAACTTGTGAATTTAGAGAAGAGGATGAGGATGCTCAAGTCATGTTTTGGGAAAATATGAATTTGGTAATGGTGGAGCACACAGGGAAGGTAGCAAATTTTTTTGGGTTTATGGCGGATGAGGCTGGCGCTAACTGGAATGCAGTAAGACGTGTCTTCAACGACGGAAAGGAGATGATTGAAAGGGAAAGGTCATGTTTATGGCATTGGGAAGACAACCTTCGTGTCCACACGCAGAGGTACATCTATAGCCCACATCAAGAAAAGCACAGGGAGATGTGTGAGAAGTGGAGGACTGCCCCAAACAAAGAAAGTGCCCTTCAGCAATTTCGCAGGATACGAGCATGGTGGGCAACTGGCAAGGCAGCTGATAGAAACATCCCTAAGCTTCTTAGCTGGTTGAGTTGGTGGCACTATAGGGTTAGTCGATGGGGTCATTTCATTTTAAAGGTAATGTTTGTAAGAGATTATTCATTGTATTATTGTGTGCCTCCTACTTATGTGCACTGCATTGTTTTTAATCAATTTCTACCACTCTCTTGTAGGATGGAGAGCCTATTGTCAATGCTCTTGTCCCAAGGACAAATATGTCAGAGACCAAGCATGCAAGCTGGTTGGCAGGGGAGGGGTATAGGCAAAAGATTAGTCTTTATGATGCTTGTGTGACAGATCTAATCAATGCTTACTTCCAATGTGCCAGACAACTGGCTTTCTTGGAAGGAAAATACACAGGTTGTGGGCCTACATTGGAGCTTTTGGTTGAGAGAGCTCTTTCTCGACAGAAAGCAAGTCCATCCCCAATAGCTACCTCACGAGCAGTGGATGATGCAGTGGCGGGGACCCCTATGTTTTCAAATAGGGTAAAATTCAAGGGTGAGAATAAAACTATTCGAGCCAAAAGGCCACTACACGACTCGACAGAAGAAAACTTTGGCAACTCTAGCCATAGGCCTGAGTTTAACTATGTGACAAGAGAGAGGTTAGAGCCTGCAATAGAGGTCGATGAGCAATGCAAAGTTTTAGAGAGCCTTGAAAGTGATGTGCATGATACAAAGTGGGCCTTGCGGAGGATACCAACAGTGAATCGAGTTGAGTGCAACCACTGGGCATCAGGGAAAAAGTGTAGCTCAAGGTTGCGAGGGGGTGATGTCAGTCCTTGTTTTTGGAGTGATTGTCAACTATCCTCCTGGAAAAAGGAGAAGTATTGCTATTTTTGTAATACAGATGTTAGGCACACTTGGAAAATTACAAAGACAATATTACATCCACCAGAGGATGTCCCTTGTGTTTGGCCCATTGCTAAAGGTACCAAGTTACAAGTGAAAGAAGCCTGCAAGCTTATTAGAGCAGGATATGACATTGGTATTCCTCTTGAGTTTTTTCTAGAAAAGGAGCTTGCAAAAGGCACTAGCGAGACAAACAAGGAGGTGAAACAATTTCCATATCGACGAGGAATTTCAAAGGCTGCATTTGGTCAAATCACTGCAGCCTTAGATATGCATGCAGAAGTTGTAGGCAGCCATATACATATAGAAGGGGTAAAGGAAACATTTAGTATTAATCCATTGACCAATGGGAGCCAAGACACATCTCTGATAGAGGTCACTATTCAGAAGAATCCAATGTGTTCATGTGTGGAGTTCAGAGATAGAGTGGCCAAGAAAAGACCATATCTTGCATGCAAGCACATATACTTTGTGTTCTTAATGATTCTTGGACAGGATGTGAACAACAATATGCATATTCATCAAGTTTGTATTTCTGAGAGAATTGTAAAAGACATGCTAACTAAGTCTATTAGAAGTCATCCTCAACAGCTTTAGGAACCTGCAACCCACTTTAGTTGAAATATGTATGGGGGTCATGTCATACCAGCTGAACCGTAGTACTTGTTTTGGAAATGTTTTGGTTATTTTATAAATTTTCCTGTCTATTGTCTTTTGTTTGCTAATGGCTCTCCAACATTGTGAATACTATAGATTCAATATCTTTTTAGCGAGCCAAGCAATATGGGTTTAATAGTGATTTTTTGTATCTGCACCATTGGTTCGAAAAAAAAATTATTGCAATGGTCATTTTAGAACATTTCATGTCTTCTTTGTTTGATTGCTACAGAATTGCACTGAGGTTCCACTCTTCTCTTTAACATTTCATGCTCGCTTAACATCATACCATGCCCCTACCTGCTCACTTTCACAAGAACATGAGCTCTACTCATTGCTTTGTGCTCGCTGCTCTTGGCTCGCTTTTTGACCACCCCCGCTAGACATTGGGTTACACAAAGGTCAAAAGTGGAAATTAAAAAGGATGAAAAGATGTCAAGGAAAAGTAGAAACTTACCTTGCAAGCCATGCTTTGGTGGGGCAAAGGCAAGAAAATTTCTTTCTCCACCATGACATAAAAAGAGAGATTTATTGGTGAAGTAGGAAGAAATCCCTAAGGTGTGATCTTTGAGGCCTTCTCGAAAGGAGCTATGGAGGAAAAGACTTGGTTGCTGGCAAAGGTAAATATATGGGTTACACTTGACCTATTGGTAATTCTTTTACAAAACATGACATTTATAATGATGATGTACTAAAACTTAAGAATGTTTTTAGAAACTTTTACAAATTGATGGTAGAAGCTTGGGGTCATAGTAGTATCACCCACTACATAATAAGAGTTTTTCTAAATTGATATAAAACTATATTTTAAAGTTCTTTTGTTTTTCTTTAAGTATTACCCTTCCCCTAGGCTCCATGTTCCTCGTCCAAATGGAGAAGTGGTAAAGGCACTTCTATAATGTGCTCATGTGGAAGAGCGAGCCTCTTACTTGCACATTGTTACTATTATGTGTATTGCAGAACACTTGTCCCGGGTGGTACAAAAGAGGCATGTCCTGTTGCCACAAATTGTGGTTGGGCTGTTTGTTAGTCATGGTGGTCTGCTTGTTGGGATAAACCCAGCTCAAGATCAACACCAAATGTTTAAAACATTGTGGCATTTGACATGGTTTGACTGCTTCTTGTGGGAGCAAACCTTGAGATCCTGTCCCAATCCTTCACTGGAGCTATGCCCAAAAATAGGACAGTTGAAGATCTTTTTCACTGGAGCTACACCCAAAAATAGGATAGTTGAAGATCTTTTTCATAAAATTTAAGTTGATCTTTACAGAGCCAGTTGTTTGTGAAGTTCGGATGACTATGGTGGCAGCTCCTTTTTCCAAGTGTTCCATTGTTTAGTTCCTTCACTCACTCTATGTTTTGTTGGCTCATTTCTTCCTCGCTTGAGGTGGATCCGAAGGACTAGAGAGCACTCTATCGAGTGCTAGTTGTTTATTGGGATCGAAGGCTTGGGGGGTTTGAGGAGGTCTAGTTTGATGCATTATCTTGTTTCCAATAATTAGTCCATATCGGGTTCACATCAAAGGTCATGAGTGCTTTTAGATTAGACTTAAGAATGGTTTTAAATAGGTTCACACCTCTAGATTCACTTCTACAAGCTCACACCTATAGGTTCACATGTTTGGGCTCACGTATATAGGTTCACATGTTTGGGCTCACGTATATAGGTTCACATGTCTAGGTTCATGTATGTAAACTCATACCTTTAGGTTTACATATGTCTCTTAGCTCATGTACGCAAGTTCATGTGTCCAAGTTCATGTGTCTAGGTTCACATATATAAGGTCACCCCTTTTTTGTATGAACTCGGCTCATGTACTTTCCTAGTATCAAATAGTCCTATCTAGGGCACGCAACTGAGCCTATGATAGGGTTGGTGTGTGTAAGAGAATACAAAGTGCAATGTATATAAAAGAACACTCATAAGAGGTAGGTTCTTTCATAGCACACCAACCCTATGATAGGGTTGGTGTGTGTAAGAGACACCAACCCTATGATAGGTTCTTTCATAGCACACCAACCCTATGATAGGGTTGGTGTGTGTAAGAGAATACAACGTGCAGTGTGTGTAAAAGAACACTCATAAGAGGTAGGTTCTTTCATAGCACACCAACCCTATGATAGGGTTGGTGTGTGTAAGAGGATACAACGTGCACTGTATATAAGAGAACACTCATAAAGAGGTAGGCTCTTTCACAGCACAAAACTTTAAAACTCAAATTACACAATAAAAAAGATAGAGAAGAATACTATATTACTAAAGTGATACAATAGATGGTAAATCCCCACATCCATGTGCTCCTATGTAGGAAGATTCGATGGCTGATCATGAACTATTAAGATGGAGGCTATATGTTAGTACAAGCTAGGGAGTAAACTCACGGTGATGTGACTGATGAACTATGTTGAGAAGAGGCTGATCATGTATCTATATAGGCTTGTATATGCTCAAGGAGACCCTGACATGATTGTGTGGTCATAGTCGGTGCCACCATCTACAATGTGTAGAGTTGGCCCATAAAGATGTACTAGACATCACATAGTAGTTTCTCCACCTCCCACGGCCATCCAAGCTCATCTTGGGTCCTTGCTAGGGCCCTGCAATTTTAGGATAGGGTGTTTAAGAGTAAAGTCTTCCTACTTCATGTGTGAACCATTGAGATAACATTTCAATGTAGCATGTAGATTATTTGGTAGTATGCCAAATCTACTCCAAGCCATCTCTAAACCATTGCTCATAGGCCGCCTTTTCATGTAAAGCCAAGGATGCTAGATACACGGGTTACTCAACCATGTGTACTTCTCATAATAGGGGTTTTACAAAAACATGAGCTAGCCACTAGTCCCTAGACGATACAATATGGGGTGGAGCATTGATATCCAACACCCCTGCCCCTCAATATATCCACCTGAAGGTGAACTACCTTTGTGGTAAAATGCCGAGTCAATAAAGATGCCACTTCATTTTATCCCTACTAAGAGCCTTTGTCAAGATGTATGTAAGTTCTCTGTTGTTGATAAACAAACCATCTCCACCTCCCTCAACATGATGAGCTCATGCACAAATTCTTAATGAATCTCAATGTGTTTTTTGTGTTCACAAAACACCAGCATTGTAGGCTTCTTGTGCACCACTCCCATACCCTATAGAATCCTCCTTTGCCATAATGCCTCACATGATGTAAATCATGTAGCTTTTTGTACTCAGCCTCTGTCGATGATGAGAGTGTGACAATGGGTTGAAATGAATCCTGAACTAAGAGAGACTATTTTTTATATGTGCCAAACTCATCCAGAACCACAAGAGTAAAAAGTGTATTTTCTTGGGATACAGTACGCTCTCTCATGAGCTAAAGGGTAATTTTTTTATTTTAAAAAAAAGAAGATTTTTTAAAAAAAAAAGGCTTCAAAACCTTCCCTTAGCCAATCAAACCACGAGCCCAAAAGCCTTGAAGAGAGAGCCTTGAGGAAAATTTGCATGTTTCTACTTGGTTTAAAACTTAAACTAACTTAAGCCAATACTAGGGCCCTTCTATCATATCTATCCTCCTAAGTGTCCCTTTATTCTAGTATACATGCCCCGTGCGTAAGACGATCAAAGTGGATCATATGGTGAAGTTGTTCATGGCGAACATCTTCAAGTATCATGGCTTGCCTATGTCTATCATTAGTGACCGTGATCCACTCTGGAGAGGGTTGTTTGACAACATGGGTACAACTCTCAAGTTTTCATCGTCATTTCATCCACAAATAGATGGTCAGTCAGAAGAGGCTAACTCTACAGTGTTGGATCTTCTTAAGTGTTATGTGTCAAAGCACAAGCAACAATGGAAAAAGTATCTTCCTTTGGCGGAGTTTGCACATAACAACATTGTTCATACCTTGACAGGCAAGGCGCCTTTTGAGATTGTGGAAGGAGGGAAGAAGGTACCACCTATTTTGCACACAAAGGATAAGATTTTTGAGGCTGATCAGTATGTGGAAAACATGGATGAAGCTTATCGAAGAGTTAAGTTGGCACTCCAGAAAACTCAGCAGAAGCAAAAGAAAGCCGCAGACCATCACAGACATGCTTTAGAGTTTGTATTGGGTGATTGGGTTCTTTTGCACTTTGAAAAGGCTAGAAGATGAAGGGTAAAGAGCGCTTATTCCCTAAGTTGAGCATACGCATTATTATGGGCCTTTTCAGGTGGAAAAGATTGGTGAGGTAGCCAATCATTGATGCTCGTTCAACGATTGGTTCTTATTCTAGTTGGGATGCACGGATAGATTCATTTCCTCCTCGAAGAACTCCAAATCCAAAAACCTCATAGCTACCAAGGAGCGGGATTTAAGGGGAGGGGCATATTTATAAGCCTAAGGCTCCCCCATGCTTTTTCTAAAATCTTGGGAATATGTATGCATATTTAACCTGATTTTATGGCAAATATAGCCCTTCTTATCTATTTGTTGGGGGGCACGACATCTCTTATCTATATTTACCTTGTTTTTCCCTTTTTCCATCCTTATCCTATTTATTTTAGGCGTCCCCTTTATTTTTGGCAAATATAGGGCCAATTATGTGCGCATGGATCCTTGTGCTCCAATTTTGGAGTCTCTTTATTAATAAAAATTTATCCTTTTAGCTTTAGCCTTACCCTTTGATCTAACGTATTTAATTTAATGGACCTTAGACCTTAGTCCTTAGTATTTAATATAATGGACCTTAGTCCTTAGTATTTAATATAATGGACCTTAGACCTTAGCCCTTAGTATTAAATTTAATGTGTGCACCATGTACACATCCCCACCCCAATAGTCTAGTTTAATTATTTTATAAACCCATTTATTCTTACCTTAACCCTCAGTGTCTTATACACAGTTTGGGGTCTTAAATTTAAATTTCTTGTGTTAAAATCATTAATTCTCTTGTGCACCTTAAGCCTTAATCTAAAATAATTTAATGTTTAATGTGTACCAAATGTGAACGTGTGTAGGGCTTATTTAACTAAAAAATAATTTCCAAGGGTTTTTGCACATAGCTAGGGCTTAAAATTATTATTATAAAAATACTATTCCCTGACTTTAGGACCTTTTCTCTCTCTTTTCAAATTTGTGTTATAAATTTATGCTACCCCCTGGCACATTATTGTGCATAATCTTAAATTCTAGGATTCTAGGGTTGAAAAAGTGTTATTTAATGCTTTAAAATTCTAGGATTCTAGGATTCTAGGATTCTAGGGTTGAAAAAGTGTTATTTAATGCTTTAAAATGGTTCCAATTATTGTTTTGGTAGACCCCTAGGATTGTCTCAAATTAAATAGCTTCAAAATGGTAAAATGTGCAATTAAAACTATTATGTCATTGGGGGGTTGCACTCTACTGAAGCTATTATAACTATTATGTCATAATTAAAAATATGATGTCATTGGGAGTTCACACTTTGTTGAAGCTAGGAGGGATTTATTGAAGGAATATACAAGTAATCCTTACTACAACACTGTAGACTACAAAATCTATAATGCTCTCATAGTTAAAGATGTAAAACTTTTTACGTGGGATCATAAGAACGACAATGACTATTGTGTAAAGATGTTGTGTAAAGATGTCTCAAGTTGAGAAAATCAAGTTTTTTCACCATGAGTTTGAGGAATATGCGGCATGAAACTAAAAGGTCAATGGCATATTTAGAGGGTAATGTCTTTTGGAGGTTGGTATTCTTATGAAGAAAGAGGAGCTCTCATATCGACTCAAAAAGTGTGATCCTCTATTTTAGCTTACCTTTTATATAGGACACATTTGGGATCTTTAGAATAAAATATTTTCAATCTGGGAAGATACAGCTTTGAAAGGGAAGAAGACCTCTAAAAGGCTAAATGACTTTGGTGGCTTGGCTAAAAGTCATGATAAGAGTATATCAATTGAAGACCTTGTGTGGAAGACATGAAGCTTAATCCATGGTGAGCAATTCAAGGAGTAAAGGATCGGACACTTCTAGTTTTTATCTTATCGTTTCAAAGGTGGATACAGAAGATATGAAGCTTAATCCATGGCAAGTAGTTCACGAAGTGAAGGATTAGACACTGCTAGTTTCTATCTTATCACGTGTCATTTCAAAGGAGCTATCACTTGATGAAATGGCTTGGCTAAAATTCATGATAAGAAGGTGGATACATCAATTGAAGACCTTATGGAAGATATGAATCTTAATCCATGGTAAGCAGTTCAAGAAGTAAAGGATCAAACATTGCTGGTTTCTATCTTATTACATGTCATTTTAAAGGAGCTATCGCTTTGACAAACTGTATTTGGAGATACATAAGTAAGTAAAGTATTTAGTTGTACATTTTTTTATCTTCTTGATGTGAATGAATGTGCGCTTTTGCCGCACAGGTCGTTAGCTGGGGACTTGCCGAACACCGTATGCGAGCCACGAATGGCTGCAAGCATACAACCAGGAAAGCAAGCTCAAACAAAATGCAAGGGTGTGTCACTCACTGCTCTAACCACTACCGTGAAGGATTCCCGCATCGCAACAGTGAAGGAGGAGCCGCCGTCATCGCTCTACCGCCTCGCCGCCGTGCCGCTACACAATGCTCGATCGCTCTCTCACTCACTCACTCTCTCTCTCTCTCTCTCTCACACACACGCAAGAGAAGGAAACCAAGGAGATAAGACAAGAGCACTCTTGTATTCAACACATGAGAATAAGGGTTTTAGGGTTACATTTGACTCTTATAGGTGACTTGGCCGTTCACACATGGGCGTCCATACATGGCCGGCCGATCCTAACCCTTACCCTGATGATATTCAAGGTACGCCTCTCATCGGCGATCACCCAATCCCTTTATCCTTAACATATGGTGTCGACAAGCCCAGCCCATGACTCAGAATATTTAAATTAATGACATAAAACATAATACGTCTCAATGTCCGTCATAGGTTAACATGCCCTCCTTCTTGATGTACATTCCGTCCTCGGAAGCTATGGTATGGTAAGCTCGATAGGGTTGTTGTGGTAGACCGTTTGCAAAACAGGGAAGTAGAGTGAAAGTATGCTGGAATTCAAAAGATATAAAGTGTATAAATTCAAGCATGTTAGACCACAATGGATGTTGCTATGAGACTTAGTTTAAGGGGTCACATAAATGAGCTAGTGTAGCAAATTAACAGGAGTTTAAAATTATTGAAAGTAAATCAAGATTTAGCAAGGTGTCAAAGGTTAATCAAGGTTTATAACTAGCCTAAGTCAAGGAAAATAACCAAGCTTAATAAATAAACAGATGACCACACTGTGTCTACTCTAAGAACAAGTTAATACCGCGAGCCTAGGGACACAAGAAACATCAGAGTTACAGGAGCCTTTTGCCTTTATTTTTTTAATGTACGTGACAATTTTTACACACAATGGCGACCTTCCTAAGGCAAAACTAACATTGATCCTGGTACCATGTTTAACACAAGGCATTATCCAGGAATCTATTAGTTCACCTTAGGCAAGGCTACCCCCTACCAACCAAGGCATCGGTCTGGAGTAGAATACTCCTCGCCTACCAAGTATCAATAAGGCGATAGGCCAACATTAAAGCACATCATAGACTTGTATTGCTATTTATTGTAGGCTTTTTTTTGAAAAAAATTTCTTTTGATCTTCGCTCCTGAACTATAATTTGTCTTGCATCCTTCGACAAAGGGGTAAAAGCTATGTCCTAGAGGTCAACACACACATGGCCAAGTGTCAAACATTAAGATGGTTTGATCCTAGACCTAAGACAATCGTATTCCAAGGTTAACTAAAGACTGCATGCATTCTCAAGAATATATCCAATAAGGTTAAACTCATTAATGATTCACACTAGCACATCAGGCAACTTCAAAAACTAAGTAGTACATTGACAATTTCCATGTGGTCATGCATTATAGTTCATGCAATTAATTGAACAGTAAAAACGAAAGAGAGTGGGTATGGAAGAATTACACCTGTATTTTGGAGATCTCCTTGATTTCGATGAGAAAAATGCCCGCAATTTGATGAGATATTTATGTATGAGTGTTGCGGCTATCTCAGGACTTGAAAGCGAACCCACCTCAAACTTTTCCACCTGTACAACCAACTAACAAGCACTATACCTTGAGAGGCACATCAGTGTGAAAAATTAAAGACTCGTTTAAGGAATCCAAACTAGAAAAAACTTGAAAACACTAACCTACCTACCAGTCACCACACTACTACTGAGGATACGGTAAGAGGATGTTGTAGAGTCCTGGCTCTAGCCCTAAAGCTAAGCCTCTATCCGCATCATCCAAATAAATAAATAAATTCAACCTCAGTAGTGCCATGAGTTTCATCCGTCTATTCATCATTGTCCGGTATTTCCTTTTCATTTTCCCATCCACATAAACTCATCAAGAATGTAACCATGCGAGGATAGTCATCTTGTGGAAAAGGAAAGCATTGGGCTATCGGGGATATGTCCTCTACGGAGTAGGGGTCAGTGATGGTGGTCAATAGGCGAATTAGCCATTCTAATTCCTCAACATTTTCCTCTCTGGCTAGTACATCTATATGATCCCATTCAGTTTCAATTACAGGATATCACATGTGAAATATCTGAGAAAGGTATAGATGATACCTCTCACCAAAGGTGGGAGCAGATGAAGTGTATGATGATCGTGCATCTGCCATATCTGCAAACACAGATATAGCATCAGTAGGTTTATGACAGGTCAATCTAGTTCTTGATTGTATATACGAATATTTCTGCTCTTAACATGCTCTTGCTCTTTTTACTATTTTTTGCTTTGCTTTTCTTTTCTTTTCTGTGTATGAAGCTATATATATACATCCCCTTGAATTTGGCAATTACATAGTCAGGGGAGAAGTTTAAGGAGGAAGCATTAGAATGTCGAGCGTGAGTACATGCTCCCCCTTTCCTTGGGTAGATCATATTTTTTGCAATGATGTTGCAGCCTCTTGGAACCAATTTGTCCAGCGGGTCATAGGTTGTGATGTGGGCAGATAGCTTTTTATGACCATTGTGGCCACATCCAATTGTAGAGATGTTAGTGTACGCTCCCATTGACGAATGGAGGAAATGGTTTCCGATGATACTATTACAAGGGGAGACGTAGACTCATCGGTCTTTTGTTGGGTGTTGACAAGAGTAGGTGTAGAGCATGTAGAAACTTCTATATCAGCGTGTGCCTGGCATGAGGAGCTAGAAGCTTCATGTGGCTCCCCCCTTCCTGAGCTAGGTGGTAATGATCGATATCGTTTGGGAATCCAAACTAACTCTGGAAGAAGTGGTGCGGAGCACTCTGTTACCTTTCCCTTACCACGGTCTTGAATTGTCATTGGGGTGGCAACATTTGGTTTGCAAGGTTTTACAGGTGATGTAGAGGGATTCAGCTTATGCTTAGGGACCCAAATCTGGTCATTCCCTTCGTAATACCCTTGGGCTACTAATAATTTTTTAGGGATCCATCGTGATGTCACATTACCCTTTTTCGGGTGGGTAGCTGCTTTCCTCCTACGAGGCTTTGTGTGTCTGAACGAGATTGAGAAGGGGAAGTAGCTGTTAACGAAGCTTTTGGGACCCATTTGTATGTACTCTTTGGCATAGTAAGCAGAGCTTTAGAGACCACCCTGCATGTTTCCACTCTTGGCGTTGAAGCATTAGAGGGGTGGCAAACAATCAAAGATGGTTTTGCCACTGGACTTTGTGATTTTTCATTATCTAGCATTTTGTCCAAAGTTGATGGCTTAGGAGCGGGATTTTGAGCGGTCAGACCTAGTGTTGGTTCTTGCGTTGTGACTCGTCTGGTTGCCCAATCGATATTACACTTGGTGGCCATCATCCATTTGCGCCCTAAGTTTACAGTCCCTTCCATGGTACCCGCAGGCATAACCAAAAAGCTTTGAATTACAGTCCCCTTGTCATAGGCAACCGGAGTGTGTAGAATTCTTGAGACAGGGGTTTTCTTCTTGTTGATTCCTTGAACTTGGATAGCACTCTTGGATAAAGGTGGTTTTCCAAGTTGACACCACACGCCAAATTGTGTTGAGCTCCTGTATCCAATAATGCATTATACAACACCTCCCCGTAAGGACTCTGTAACTCAATTGGGTATCTTAGAGGTGGGTCAGATTCCAGTGAATCCTCGTCTGCCTCCTTGAAAATGCTTGTGTAATCCCCAAGTTGGCTTCTCGTTGGTGCCTAGCACGCTGTTGACGTTCTTTGGCTTCAATTCTTGCTTGTAACTTTTTAAGCTCAGCTTGTTCTTTAGCTGCCTTCTTTTGATGGATTGCATGTAACTCCTCTTGGCTCAGGGGGTCATAGTACCTTTTGAATTTACTCCCATTAAGGAATCCAATGGTTTCAACTCCGTCGAGAGTCTCCACTCGGATGGTACCTTGCGGGGTAATTTCACATACTCTATACGGTCCCTTACCAGCATATTTGAGCTTCTTCTTTTCGTTACGCACTCCATACATCAGGACTTTATCCCCAACCTTGATGTCCTTGTCCTTCAGGTGTGGCGATCAAACCATTTTTTCCTTCTATCCTTCTCCACAAGGGCATATACAGCAAATTGTCTTTCTTCGTTTAGCTGCTCAAGGATATATAGACGCTCTACTAAGGAATTACCATCCCAACCCTCTTGAGTAGCAACACGAAGACTAGGAATGACAAATTCCCACGGCGTGACCGCTTCTTGGCCATATACCATTTTAAATGGTGTGCAATTAATAGCCACTTTGTACGCAGTACGATAGGCCCATAAAGCTGTTGTAAGCTTTAGATCCCAATCCGTGCAATGAGCTTCAACTGTCTTTGTCAAAACAGAGATTAAGGTCTTGTTGGTACTCTCGGCTTGGCCATTCGCTTGCAGATAGTAAGGAGTAGATTTATGATGGGATATCATGAAATTTGTTGTGAGCTCCTTAATCACTTCATTTATAAAATTTGTACCATTGTCACTCACAAGTTCAAAAGGACAACCGAAGCGTGTGATTATATTTTCAAAGGGGAACTTGGCTGTTGTCCTTGCATCTGCCTTACGTGTCGCTTTTGCTTCAGCCCATTTGGTCATATAGATAGTGGCCACAATAATATAGCGAGATTGTGTGTTGCGGGCCGTTGGGCTAATTGGACCTACAAAGTCTAAACCCCACTTTTCAAATGGTTGGTTTACTTTGATCGGATGTAGGGGCATCTGATCTTTCCACTGGGGTTTCTTGTATCGTTGGCATTCATCGCAACCCTTCACAAAGAGTGATGCATCTTGGAACATAGTGGGCCACCAATACCCTGATTGTAAGATCTTTCGCGCAGTTAAGTCTCCTGAGAAGTGACCACCGGCTACACCCATATGTGCCTCTTGCAAAATGTATAGATACTCATCCTCTCGGGCACAACGCGTAAGAACGTTATCCTTTCCTCTTTTATAAAGAGCCCCGGCTATCAGGCAATAGGGTTCGCATTCTTTGATCAGCTTTCGAGCTAGATCTTTACGAAGCTCCTTGGGTGGAAAGCCATTAACCAAAAAGTTAACAATCTTCTCACTTCATTTAGGCATTATCTCCACCATGAACAGGGAAGTGTTAGGTAAGTCATCATCAACCCCTGTAGGAGCCTCACCATTAGGTATGCGAGACAAATGATCAGCCATAACATGTTTTTTGCCAGGTCTCACACAACAACAGTGAAATCAAACTCAAGAAGAATCAATAGCCATCATGTGATTCTTCCTGTGGAGCATGGTTTGTTTACCAGATACAACAATGCTTGATGATCCACATAGAAAACAAACTTGGTGGCAAGGAGGTAATAACGAAATTTCTTTACTGCATATATCATTGCCAACCCTTCTCGCTCCGTAGTGGTGTAGTTCATCTTAGCATCGTTCAACTGGCGACTGGCAAAGCTAATGGGGTAGTCTAGCTTGTGTTCTCCAGGTTGAGTTAACACACACCCAATAGCAAAGTTTGATGCATCAATATGCACATGGAAGAGTAAATCCCAGTTAGGCATTCTCAAGATTGGAGCACTCGCCAAGGCCTTCTTTAATAACTCATAGGCACGGTCACATTCTTCGATCTAAATAAACTCGATGAGAAGCTTATACAATGGTCGAGCTATCTCGGCGAAGAATAGAATAAATCTTCGATAATAACCAACGTGGCCCATAAAGCGTTGGACTCCCTTATAGTTGGTGGGTGGGGGTAATTCCAAAATGACCTTGATTTTACTCTCATCTCAGTGGAAATCCCATTTTTGGACACTATATGCCCTAAGATAACTCCGTGTTTAACCCAAAATTGGCATTTGAAAGGATTCAATGAGATGCGATATAATCTACACCTTTCAAATATTTTTCGTAAACACATCAAGTGCTCGTCCCAAGAGGAATGAACACAAAGATCATCTAAGAAAGCTTCACAGAAGTCCCTTAGATATTCCTTAAAGGCCGTGTTTATTAATCGTTGGAATGTTGCAGGTGCATTGGTCAAGCCAAAAGCCATGACGCGAAAGGCAAACACTCCAAACTCCGTGATAAATGCTGTTTTAGCTTGGTCCTCGACTGCAATTGTGATCTGATTGTAACCCGAGTACCCACCTAAAAAGCTATATGCCTCCTTGCCTGCCACTCTTTCAAGCACATGTTTAGAATATGGCAAGGGGTAATGATCCCTTCTGGTGGCTGCATTAACCTTTTTGAGATCAACGCACACTCTGAGTTTCCCATTCTTCTTTGGTACGATAACTATCGGAGAAACCCATTCTGAGTGCTCAATAGGGTATATGAATCCACATTTTACAAGCTTTTCAATTTCTTCTTGTACAATCTTTACGTACTTAGGATTCATTGGGTAGGGACGTTGCTGGACTGGTTTAGCAGTGCTAATCATTGGAATCGTGTGTTGCACCACTGAGGGTGGAACACCCTTCATATCATGATATGTCCAAGCAAATATATCCTTGAACTCTTTAAGAAGCTTCTTAAGTGCAGCTTCTTCCGTCTTGGTGAGGTCTTGATGAGCAATAAAAACTGGTTTAGACCCCTCACCCGGATCTGCTAAGTCTATCTCCTTAACTACCGCAGGGCCATCGTAGACACCGCTACTCCCATTGGTAGGCGTTCGTTGGGCTTTTGTGTAGACCACTTTACGTTCCCCTGTGGTGAATGATTTGAAATGCTCGGGTGCGGGGTGTAAGTCTACTGGTTCTTGTTGTGCCAGGCTTTTTTCTTTCAATTTCGCCTCCTTTTGTTGCTGAGCTAACTCTTGGTTTTGCCGCCTTCTTGCAGTACGACTTAGTTTTGGCTTCTCTTCGATTTCTAATTGGGCGACGTCATGAGGTTGCGGAATACACCACATGACACTTTGGAGGTATTGTCCTCCCCAATTATCCGCTATCTTCCGATGAGCGTCAATAGCTCCTACATAACTAAGCCATTCTGCAGTGGATCGCTCTTTGTTTATTGTGGTTCGCACCTTAGCTCAATAGCGTTGGCGCTTATGTCTCGTTTTCTTCTTACCAAGTTTTTGATTTTTGTTTCTATCAGATTCGAACTCACTTGGTCGATCTTCACTTGTGTCCCCCTCACTCTCGGATGAACTGTAGGAGGTCACTGTCCTAGGCCTTGAGCACCTTGCTTCCACATTTGGGTGAATATTTGATTCATCCCCCCCCATCAGGCTCACGGTCAGTTTCTTCTTGAGATTCATACTCAGAGTTGCATTGGTCAGAGTCTTCTGCTTTCAGTGTCAGTGGAGTTTGCCACTTTCTCGCCATCAGAAGTCAAGTGCATAACACCTATCATGTTTATTGGCACTAACGGTGGCATATCTTGCCCCTCAGCAGGTGTTACTCAACTTGTGCCTCTATTTTCCCATGTGTCTATGGTTGCCGCTAGGTACCCAGCCCACGTTATCCGACTCAGTCATACCCGGAGAATCTTTCCCATCATCAGTCTCTTTTTTTGCATGTATAGCAATACCTTAATGGGGCGGAGTGAATAGTGGTATCCGATCGATTATCACTGATAACCTTGCTTCCTAAAGGATGTGCACGACCATTCTCAAGATCAACTCGAATGACTGAGTCCTGGAATTGTAGGTAGACATGGTTTTTCGTCCAATCATGCACCATTTGTGCTTCCCTCATGAAAGGACGTCCTAAGATCATTTGATATGACATAGGATGCTTGGAGAAATCCATTACAATGAAGGTATGTTTTACCTTGTATCCCAGGACCTTGATCTTAAGGTCCCTTAACATTCCAATAGGTTTAGCTATGGTTCCGTTTGCCATCTTAACCACTATGTTTGTGACTTTGAGGTGAGGTCTCCCCATAGATTCCCAACAGTTTTTACTCACAATGCTCACTCTAGCACCACCATCAAGGATTCCCTTTAGAGTTAATCCCTTTTGGTAGTAATGGGGAGGGTGGCATTAGATTCGTCACCTTCAAAGTACTGTCCCAACTTGTTAACAGGTATTTCCACGACTGAGTTTTCATCTAGGTTGGGTTGTAGATCCCAATGTTCCTTCTCATCTTGAAGCGTGTCGGGTCTATCCATATTTGCAAATTGTGGTAATCCCGCCTTTAGTTCTCCGTTGAGAAATGCCCGAAGAGCTAAGAATAGCTCAGGATCTCCGTATAATTTGGATATGATCGTGGTTCTGATTTCAGAGGACATGAAATCCATTAGCTTAGACACATTCAACGGTACTTTTCGAGACATCGCCCCTTGAGGATGGAATCACTTCCTCTTCGATGGGGTCAGGCATTCCCTCACTAAACATTCTTTCCAGCAAGAAGGGTGTTTGCCCACTTCCGGATGTCCTATCCTCACTTTCTTCCCGAATGATACTCGGTATAGCTAACGGTTTATGGTTCCTGTGAGGCTGAACTTGCGTAGGAAACACTGTGTCTGGAATTTTGATTTTTCTCGAGTTTGGCTCCAGTTCTCTTTGTGTTTCTTCCACCAAACCCCTTAAGTGTTGCACTTGTTCAATCTCCTCAACTGGGTTTGGGTAAGTTCCAATCTTTTTCTTGAGGGTTTTTGGCCCACGTGGCTTGTCTTGGGGAGTCTCAGTCAGTTTGGGTGGTCGAGAGGGCATTAATTGACTTGGTTGTGGGGTCGAGGAAGTTTCCTTCTGTTTTTCCTTATTTATGTACTCGCTTGATTCTCCTTTGTTGAGCTCCCGAGTGGGTTCCTCCCTTAAGGTAGTGGCTTTGGTCCCCATGGTTTCTATTGAATCGGAATCATCTTCAGGATCATTCATATACACAGGGTCGTCTCCTGTCCCTATGTTAGTCTTTGAACTAGGCTTGGAGCTCGTGGCATTAAGCGATCTCTTCCGCTGCGTTTTCTTTTTCTTTGCTCGAGCAATTGATGCAGTATCCCTCTCTTCGAGAATGTAGTTTTGATTTTGAAGCATTGACCGTGTAACTATATTCGCGGGTACAACGGGTGTGGTTCCTCGTGCCTGGTTGGTGACCTCAACCAAATTCAATGGCATAATCTTGGGTGCATTAGGATTATGTGGACATTGATCAATCAAATGATCTATGCCACAAAGATTACATGTAAGTACCGGCATTCTTGATGTGCTCCCTTGATTTGGTTGCATCTGAGTAGCGATCTTCTGTAGTCTATTAGGGCACTCCGCTACACGATGCGGTCCACCACACTCGTAGCATTGAAGAGGTGGTCTCCCATGTAGTACTGGGGAATCATTTCAAACGTATCAATCCCATATGAAACAGTGGGGTCTATCTCCTCTTCATAATCCCCACACGCACTATGTGACTCACAACCCATCTGGTTTACAGGGGTAATCCTTGGATGTAGAGGTTGTGGTCCTAGCACTGGCGGTGGTAACAGCACAGACTGGACTACATTCAGATTCCTTGGAACTATGTGCTGTGAGACGGTTGCTCGACAGGTTGTGCAGGCATTAGCGCAGGTACTTGAGGTGTGTTTGACCAGGCTAGTGGTGCCTGATTTGCCAACATTCGCTTAAGTACTAGGCAATATTTAGATTGATGGCCATACTTACCACATGCATTGCAATTCCCATTGAATTTGACTCTGAATGTGGGACATTCACTCGTGCTATGTGGTCCTAAGCAAACTGAACACCATTGTTGCTCTCTTCTTGGGTACATATGGCTATTTTGAGGAGCTCGATTACCCCTAAAGTATTCTTGAAGAGCCTTAGTAAGACATTTCGGATATCTTGGGCTCCTTGGCAATAGGTTTTACCGTCATTGGCTCGTGCCCAGATAATGCGAACTAACGGATTTTGTCTCCGAAGACACCTTTTTACCTGCAATCATCAAGTTGTCTTCTAACTGGATTGCATTGGCAGTGACTGCTTCCCACGTTGTAAGACCTCTAATGACTAGGCCATTCTATATGTCCTCGTGGCGCAATCCTCGGATGAATCTATCGAGCAGTTGGTTGTTATTGAAGCGTTCATCGGGAGTGCAGCGAGAATTTAGATGCTTCAATCGACTTATAAAGTCTCTCACTGACTCCCCTTCCTCACGTTCAGCTTTTTGGAGTTGAGAGGCTACTCCCCAAAGCACACCCTCACGTATGTATTCTTTCAAGAACAATCTCTTGAGAGTGGGGTAGTGAGTGCGCTCTTCAACCCTTAAGGTTCGATACCAATCTCCGGCCTTCCCACTCAAGGTTAAGCCTAAGGCTTTACACTTATGCAGCTCATTGTGCTCTTCCAAGGAATCACACATGTGTTCAAAGACTTCAATGTGCTTCCTCACATCTTCGTCACCACTGAAGTTTTGAGTGAGCTTAGCCACTTGTACTGCCTTGCTTCTAGGTTCTCTCTCATGCATGCCCCACATATTTTCTGTAATAGATCGTCCGATCATCTGAGCAAACGCTGTGAGATCACCTAGGTGAGCAGGCATAGCTGGTGGAGGCACTTCTGGGATAGCCTGGCTGATAGGAGTTGGCGTTGGTCTGGGTATGTTGGCAAATGACGTAGGATATGATATGTGACTAGGCCTAGCTCCTCTTGGATAAGGATTGTGTGATAAGGCGGTCGTGGAGCATACGCCATTGGCATACTAAGAGGCGTAGGAGCTACATGAGCATGAGTAGCGATAGGTACATATGGTTGATAAGCACTGGCACGCACTGTTGTATGTATTGTTCCACTAGGTAGCGGCGTCGTACTAACTACAGCGGTAACAGGCTATTAGACGACTAAACATGCTAGATCCGAGTTGTGGGGCCCAAACTGGCATGTTTTGGCTTGTCTCTTCAGGGTTCTTGGTAGGGTGCCCTTCCATGGCTTCTGAGTCAGAGGACGAGTCACTAGCCGCTATTCGTGGATCTTGGGTTGCACTCCCTTGGGTTCCAACCGAAGGCCAAGATGCCAACGTGGAGGGATGGAGTGAGCCTGTGTAAACTGAAACGCTTTCTAGTAGCTCAGGCTCCAGTACCCGACCACAGCGTAGATGCATGTGATGTGGGTACCCTACGGGCGTTGGTGACTACCTTTGAAGCCCACACAAGTGGTTTCGTAGGTGTTTTGCACCCCGTTTTTACTTGTTTTTGTATTGTTTTTAACCTGTTTCTAACCCCCTTACTTATGGTCGAACCTGAACTAGGGCGTGTGATAGCTCCAAACGAGCGTATCGTTTAAAGGGTCCTAGCGTGCTTTACAGCACCGTGTTCACCTATCCAGAGCTCCTGTGGTCCTCAAAACAGTCTGTTTTCTTGTGGGGGAAGGGGTGAAGGCCTATTTGCTTGTGGAGGAAAGGGTGAAGGCTTTATCCCACATGCTCACTTCACTCCTTGGGGGGTGGGCTACATATAGGGCACAACTTCCCATAAGCTCTCACTTGAAAGAAAGCTATGGAGGCTCACTCTCCTATATATATATATCAAAAGATCGAGGCCGGGGTCGGGGTCAATTAGGGGTTTTTCTTTTCAAAATTTTTTTCTCTAAATAAAAAATCTTTCCTCTTCACACGTTTGGTTTTTTTCTTTTAAAAAATTTTAGTTTTTTTTATTTTTATATTTTTTAAATTAATTTTTCCTTCTTTTTTTTGTTTGGGATAAGTTTTCTAGGGTTTCTTTCTAAGGTTCAGACTTTGCCGCAGTGCAGTTTGCACATAGCGCAGGTCTGGGGATTCAGAAATCCCCCTCACACGCAGAAAACAAGAGAACACTATGCATGCCCACACGCAGAGTGGAAAACTAACAAAAGAAACAGAAATGCAGAAGACAAATTACAGAAACAGATTGTAGAACACGAAAACACCTTAACAACAAACACACAGTCGCCTTTCCTATAGTGTAAATTTCACTTCATGCAGCAGACCGAGCTGCAAACTGGAGCTTGGTGCCGAGCATCTCCCCGGCAGCGGCACCAAAAATGTGCGCTTTTGCTGCACAGGTCGTAGCTGGGGACTTGCCGAACACTGTATGCGAGCCACAAATGGCTGCAAGCATACAACCAGGAAAGCAAGCTCAAACAGAATGCAAGGGTGTGTCACTCACCGCTCGCCGTGAAGGATTCCCGCGTCGCAGCAGTGAAGGAGGAGCCATCGTCGCCGCTCTACCGCCTCGCCGCCGCCGTGCAGCTACACAATGCTCGATCGCTCTCTCACTCTCGCTCTCTCTCTCTCTCACACATGCAGGAGAAGGAAACCAAGGAGATAAGATAAGATAAGAGCACTCTTGTATTCAACACATGAGAATGAGGGTTTTAGGGTTACATTTGACTCTTATAGGTGACTTGGCCGTTCACACATGGGCGTCCATACATGGCCGGTCGATCCTAACCCTCACCCTGCTGATATTCAAGGTGCGCCTCTCATCGGCGATCACCCAATCCCTTTATCCTTAACATATGGTGCCGACAAGCCTGGCCCATGACTCAGAATATTTAAATTAATGACGTAAAACATAGTACGTCTCAATGTCCGTCATAGGTTAATAATGAAGTATTTATACTTTACATGCGGCTTACCCATAAAGTTTATATGAAGATGCAAGAGATCATGGATAAAAAAACTAAACTGCAACACTTGGGATGACATACATGTACAATATTCCCACTCTAGCTCTTAGGTAGTTTTGAAAGATTTTTTATTGTCCTCCAAAGATCGGGTAAAATTCTTTTATTTTTGTCTTAAATATTTAGATGTGATAATATGTTAGTATTAGTGTTATGTTTTAAGAAACCAGCTATTATATTCTTGTGTATTAACTTTTTAACAACAGAAGCCTCCATTTGAAAAAGGTAAGAAGTCACTCTTTCAAGAGGAATTAGAGTTTCCACAGAACTTTCTTGTGCACCTTGAAGAGCTCAGCAAAAAAGCAAGATGCCTTCTAAGAAATGCTGCTCCAACCAAAGGAGATGAGCTGGAAAAGTTTTTTCTTTCTAAATAGGAAAGTAAAGTAGCAACCTATAACGTGATTTGTGGGGATGTAAATAATCTTCGGAATATCATTCCAAAGGAAGACTACAATCTTGTTATTACTGACATCCCGTCGTATGGTTTTAATATGAGTGGTTCTACAAATGATGAGAGAGCATATATCTATCAAGAAATTCAAAAGATGAGTGGTTTTAATATGATGTATTCTACAAATGATGAGAGAGAATATACCTATCAAGAAATTCAAAAAATGAGTGGTTCTACAAATGATGAGAGAGCATATACCTATCAAGAAATTCAAAACATGAGTGGTTCTCCAAATGATGAGAGAGCATGGTTCTAGCTCACCTTGCCCAACCATTGGGTCGACGAATCTGGCGATTATTACGCACACACCCATTTGAAATTCAAAAGATGTTGCAAATTTCTAAAGTGGTAACTACATCAAATATGTGGAGATTTGTGATCTTTCATAACACTAGCCAAGCTACATCAATAACTATAGCTCTGAGAAAAGAAACACATGGTATGGAGCCTCTTGTTTGGTATGATTTCAAAACCTTATGTTTCTAGTTTATTTTTCATTATCATTTAAACACTTTAGATTTATCTTTCAATAAATTTGATTGTAGGGTCAAAACAAATATAGATCATGTTCTTGGTTCTCAAAAGTTCCTTTAAAATGTTCACGATTGGCTATTGGGATAAAATATGTGTCAAAGCACATGTTAAATATATACTTTCTTATTATTGATTGATTGTTAGTCCTTATATACTATTTTTAAAAATTACAGGTATAACTATGATATGTGTAGTTAATAGAAAGAAAAATTACATGACAATTGAAAAGGATGAGATCTAAGTAGCCTTTATTCCTATGCGTGTGAAGGGTGCCTCCCCCCTCTCTGATTAGCCTAGGGAATTAGCATCTCTACTAGAAAATGCAAATCCTACTTTAATGCTCCCTGGTCCCCAAGGAGAAGAAAACAATGACTAACCCAACAAAGAAGCAGAGGCTCAGAAAGATCCTGATCAACTTCTAGATGTTTAGATACTTGAGTCTGCTATGTAAAGTAGTAGACCATTTTACTTTGTTTTGCAAGATTTGCAACATGCACAGATTTGGAGATGACATGGTTCTTTGGTTCAAGCCATGGCAAGGGAGAGCATGATGGGGGAGGGGCTATTATATTAAGAGAGAACTCACACATGAGTAGCTGAAGGCAAATGGCACGACTCTAAAATGTGCAATAGATATGGTGACATTTCTAAGGGCCACCCTTTCCCCTAGTTATAATTCTAGTTACACTTCCAAGGAAAGGGAAGTAAGTAGAGTCTTTTGGGAGATTAAGAAAGGGGATGTGGACAAGACTAAAAAATGGGAATGTGAAGCTCTCCCCTAGTGATCCATTACATGAATAGATATTCATTCCCTGACAACTAAGCACTTAGATCTAGGAGGTTATCATGCTTTTGTTCTTGGTGTATGCACGACAAATGGAGAAGATGCAAAAACAAGGAACATGTTGACATGTGGGAGTATCATATTGTCTACCCATTGGTGGATATCAATAATAAAAAAGATGACATTAATGAGCCTACTTATGCATGCCATCACAAAGCATTGAGCGAAGAAACTATAGGCCAAGATTGCAATCAAGGGCTCCAATTCTAGTCCCTGCCCCTCCCTGGTGGCCGTACAAAGTCTGCCTATGCCCCTATCATCCTGCCCTTGCCCTTACCCCAAAATGCGAGTCCATGTTCACTGATTACCTATAGAACATGCTTGGTTTTATCATCCCTAGCACCCCAGCATCATGAAGAATATCTAGGTGCATGTATGCAAGACGATCATCAAACATGCGAAAACTGTGGGAAGTTGTAACAGACGTGAGAATCCCTTTGCTTTGCTTTGTAGAACTAGAGTGGAATGAGCCTTCTTTTGATTGGCATGTAAAGTGGATCCATTCTTTGTGTTGGTGGGGAGCATTGGTAGTACTGAAGACTGTACTCTAGAACTATGAGGTGCTCCTTGCGCCAATCACGTTGTATGCCAAAATCCTCGAGTTGGGGATTAGTATCATCTGTGTTGATCGTTGTATATCCTCCCCTTGTATGTATTGGATGTTGTTTGCACCATCTGCGAAAACAATAACTGATCATGAACATAACAATGCAGATTTCTAGCAGATTAGCCAAGTGTGGGCTGGCTAGTTTGGTGTGTCTTGCCACATTTTCCCACAAGGTCCCCTCTCCTCCCATTGGTAGCAGCTCTTCCAATTCAAGCATTGGTACTTAGAGAGGGTATGGTAATTATGGTTGCTTCTGTGACTCCATGGTAGAGTAGGCATCTGGCATGATTCTTTAGGTAGGCTCAAACAGTGTAATTTGCATCAGCACTTTGAACATCAATTCAGGCTTCAAGAGGGGATTTCTTGCCCGAATGAAGCTCTCGTACTCTACAACAGCTAACAAAGACTCAATGACATTTGCATCAAAAAATTCTTATATGACATCTTCAGAGGGAAGATCACATACCTCATCGAGCTGTCGTGGTGGAGATAGAGTTGTTGCCGACAACTCCTCGGGGGCGAGAGGGTTAGTGGGAATATGAACTGGGGTAGAAGAGTAGCAAGAGAAGATATAATCAGCATCAGTTTTGTTAGTAGGAGGCACATTAGGAAAGGAATCTAGTAGCTTACTAGAGATGGAAGAAAACACGGGGTAAGTAAAAGATGTTGAGGATCCGAGTGTTTCTTCTTGTTCTTCTCCCGAATTGGGGCTTGTTAGTTTTCATAAATTCTTGGAGGTCAAGGATTTCTTTTGTGGTTATATTGGGATATTCAATATGTTCTTTATCAAAATTATAAACCACAATGGTGAGCATTGCCTCTAGGTGTTTATGGATGTTTCTATATAGTTTTATAATACCATATGGATGATATAATGTTGATTCAGAGGGATATTCAATATGTTTATGGATGTTTCTATATAGTTTTATAATACCATATGGATGATATAATGTTGATTCAGAGGGATATTCAATATGTTCTTTATCAAAATTATAAACCACAGTGGTGAGCATTGCCTTCAGGTGTTTATGGATGTTTCTATATAGTTTTATAATACCATATAGATGATATAATGTTGATTCAGAGAGATTTAGATGTTGATGAGTATTATAAACTTCAATCCACTCTTGGCTGATCACCCATTGGTAGCTACGTGCAACAACTTCGTAGTTGGGTAGGTTAATGGTATGTCATCTCGTAGAAATAGGTTGAGTTTATCGACATTGTCATCCAGGATGGCCGATTGTTGCGCACCGATACCAACTACGAAAGTTGAGCACTATTGGATGCAATGGGAAGAAGAAAATGTCGTTTGGGTTAGTAAGTACTAGATCATGGAGCCGTTGTTATTAATAATCAGGAGTGCTAAGATGGCTACCTCACGAAACTCTTGAGCATCTGGTAGCTTTGTGTATCATCTTTTGGCTTCATTTTTGGCTATGCTATGGGCTGTGGTTTGCTTGATCTTGAGCCTTGTTGACCTCCTGTTGCAGGCACTCTTGTGTGCCAAGACTTGGGTGCTGTGGAGTTGTTGGTTCACATGTTCAAGCACTTGTTGGTGGCTTACCAAAATTTGATCCATCTCTTGTGTCTTAGTGTGCTGATAACCTCATTGAGGCTTCTAAGCTTCTTTGTGTGTTCCTTGTTCATCTGTTCTCTTTCTGCCTTAGGCTAGCCACCTTTTGCTGCTGCAAGGCAAGAAGTTCTTCCTTGAGCACTTGGGTCTGCTGAGTGTACCTTTCTTCTTTAGCCTGGAACGTGGCGTGGGCTTCCCTTAACTACTGTGTGTGATATATCTCTTTTCCTTGGTGTGCACCACTTCCTTTTGGAGTTGTTCCTTTGCTTTATCAACTTGTGCTTAAAGCTCATTATTTTCTTTGGTTGTTCTGATGGTCTGGCTTAGTAGCCGATTATGCCCTTCAAATGTTTGAAGCCTTACTTCCTGTTCTTCGGTTGCCTTTAAACCCTTAATGATTACCTCCTTATGTGGAGTGTCACAGGCAGCAGCACTAATTGATCTTGAAGAGATTACACCTGTTCTATTTTGTCTCTGAGTTGTTGCCACAATTCTTCGTGTCTGTCATGTAGTAGATGAGTTGTGAGAAGGTGACAATGCCACACTCTTTGTTCTTGTGACCAAATCGCGGAGCTGGAAGAGGCCGTGCCATCTGCTTCATGAAACTAAAGTTGGAGTAAACTATCAAGTCCTTCCATGGTTTCTTCAAGAAAGGCTTCTGAATCCTTTGGTATATGTAAACGATCTAGGAAGGAGCATGTGCTTGGAGTGCCTTTGAAGTCCATGGATGTGTGGATGTGGTCTCTTCATTCTTGTTGCCCTCATCTGTTTCTGGCAATGAATGTTCCTCCTAAGCTTGTGTGGCACCTATCTCATCTAAAGTGGGAAGATCATGTAGTGGTGAGAGGTTTTTTAGCACAAGGGTGGCAAGGATGGTAGGTCGTGTTTGTATTATTGACTTAGGAACTGTGGTTTCGGAGGGTAACTTCCATGTTAAGCTCATGCTCTCCACTCCCAATTCTGTGGTTGTTACCTTTGGTGTTTCTTGTTGTTCCTCGAGAGCCTGCTGATAGGCGCTTGGTCTCCTCTTCCACCTGATGTAGGATGCCCCTCATCTTTTTAGGCTTTCTTGGCCTCTTTTCGTCTTTCTCTCCCTTGGCAATGCCTTGTATAAGCTCCTTTGTCTCTTTAAGGATAGCTTGTCCTTGCTGCAACTCTTCTGGTATGCTGTTAATCGAATTCTAGGATTAACAAGAGCTACCGCCATTATCTTACATCAAGGACTCATGGTAGATACACCAAAGGGTCATACATTCAAGATATGAAGTAATAGTGTCCAAAGCTACAACTTAGATGGGTGCCCGTAATGGTGTGTGACGGAGTATTTATGGCGATGGGCCTGCTTCAAGAGCGTGTGCTAGAAAGTTAGGATGAAGTCCTAAGTGATGTACTTCGTGGATATATTATGAGAGTAGTCATTGTAATAGCATTAGGCCTCTTATGAGCCTAAAGTGCCCGACCGGCCACACTTTAAGTGAGTGTGAACACTTATGGCCATGTATATAAGTGAATATCTCTCATAATACACTCCCTAATGCATGCTAGTGAGTGTGTGTGAGTGAAGTGAGGTGAGAGGAGGGACGAGTACCCGTAGAGTGCAATGCGATGGTGTGACAACGCTCGAGGGAGGTGCGGTGGAATTGCTTCTCAAGGAGTTGTAAAGCTTGGAGACCTCAAGGGTTATGAGCTCGGCCATTGGAAAGATCCTCACGATAGTTGCGGTTCATCACGTAATCTCTTTTTGGATGTGTTTCAAGGAGGGTTAGGATGAGCCATAACATATGTTTGTTGGTGGCTCCATGTCACCTTGGGCTTGTGATATTTCCACTTCTTGAGGGTCTTTGGGTATGGGGATGTTACCTGCATGGCTTAAAACTTTCGTGAGGAGGTAAGGGTTGCATACTTTAGACTGACAAGACCAAAGATAGTTCTCCATTTCCCTATGGATGTACCATGCCCAATCGTCGGATTTATCCTCATATACTTTGGCAATTCTGTGGAGAGGAATCATGTTGTACCTGTTCACTGGTTTCACTTGCATGAGCATCATCGCTTGATAAGCTCTTTCGTCTGCTTCCTCCCATATGTTCTCATATTAAAGGAGACCCGCTTGAGCATGTCCTCCATGGGCATCTGATCTAGTGAGTGCACATGTGACTGAATGGGAGGGGGCAACTGTAGTGCATCTCTGATTATGGCTTCAGTGATGAGAACCTACTCTGTAGATCCATTTGGCTTTGTGATGGTCCCCCTTTTTGTGTTCTTGTTTTTGTAGGTTTTGATATATTCTGCACATAGGGATGGGTTGATTATCCAGGGGAGTACCTCTGCCATCTTTCTTGGCCCCACCTTTTCCAACTTATAATGCACATCAATGTCTTCAAGAATCTTTAGGCACTGTGGGATGTGGTATTGGAAGATGATTTTACATTGGTCTGGATGTCTGTTTGGAGCATTGTCCCTTGTAAATCATGTGCATATGGCCCCAAATATGTCATCTTTGTGCCCCTTTGCGCTCGCTTTCTTTTGTGGAGGCTACTGATCCAGTTGTGCTAGCTTGGCTGATGACTGGGTTCCCTTCACACTCCAGGTTGGAGGCCTCTGAGGATGCCATCTATAACATTTTGAAAATAGCACTGGTAGGAGCTCATGGCACATGTGTTGGTCCCCCCTGTGTGTGTGTGTGTGTGTGTGTGTGTGTGTGTGTGTGTGTTTATGTGAGTGATTTCCTAAGTGATGGAGGATGATGGAAAGTGTGTTAGTGTAGTGAGCAATCAACAATAAAAGATGAATGTTTTGAATTTGCAAAAATTCATGAATTGGTGTTTTCCATGAAGCAACAGAGCAAGTTCGTGAGCTGGCAGTGCATGAAATGTTAGTTCATGAAGTGTTAAAGCGTGAAATGGCTAGGTAGTAACCCATGAAGGGTTAAGTCGTGAAAATGTGTTAACTCATGAATTGCTAACCTATGAAGGGTTAAGCCATGAAATGTGTTGACTCGTGAACTGCTAACCCATGAAGGGCTAAGCCGTGAAGTGTTAACTCGTGAAATGGCTAAAAGCCATGAAGTGTTAACTCGTGAAATGGCTAAAAGCCATGAACTAGTAGTGCGTGAACTGTTAGTTTGTGAAGTGGCTAAGCTGTGAACTACTAACACATGAACTAGTAGTGTATTGTTATGGCTAAATGGTTGTGATGTATGTTAGTGATATGTACATTCCTTGAGTGATTAATCATTAGTCATTAGTTTGTTTTCTGTGAAGTAGCGGGAGCAGGTTTGATATTGTGAAACAGTAGACTGTTGTTTCACGTTATAAATCCCCCAAGTTGTTTTCTGAGAAGTGATTGAGGAAATGATGCAATAGGAAGCTTAAAACAAAAAAGGGAAAAGAAAAGTAGCAGATGCAAGCATTAGGGCCAGTGATCATGTGCACATAATCGTAGATAACCACCACGATTGAAGCAATAGGCAAGCTTAGAGCCCCTACCTAAGAACGATGATCGCAAGTAAGTGGATGATGATGGTGAAGTGCTAGACGTACAGGGCGTCAGTGCTCACAAACACACAGATGATGGTGGAGGAAAAAAAGGATGATGAAAGATGCACGAAAGATGAAAAGTGAAATATTTATGATCTAGCAGTCGCGGCCATCTTGATTGGGTAGTATGACATGTGTTGAAATATGATACGTGGAGGCTTTTTGACCACTTCACCGGGTGAACTGGCATGAGTCAGTTCACGACATGAAACAACTCGAAGCGGTTCACGACGCGAAGTAGCTCGTATCGGTTCATGACGTGAACTAGCCTAATTCCTTTTGCATGAAAATGGTGATACCCTATGGATTCCTATATGCTCAGCATTCCAAGGCCACTCATAATGCATTCAAAGGAGTAGAAATGTATGAACATGCTCCATGGTGTGAATTGCACACCCCTTTTTCTTATACCTATTTGAAGTTTTTGCTTGGAGCTAGGTACTTCATGTCGCCCTCCTCCCTTTTATTGCCATGGGAACCAAGTTTGTACTGTGGAGATTGTGGGTATGTGTTGTTGTAACTGCTTTAGTTCAGAGTGAGAACTTCTAAGCTTTCCTTCCATCCAGTGGATGAGTACGTCTACCGAATCCTAGTGAACCTATTTTGTTTCATGTACATGTGAGTACACACCTGGATTACCTTGTTCGGCAACTTTGCTCAACTTGATCTCTTCGGTGGGTGACTGTTAATCCAATTCTAGGATTAAGAGCTACCACCATTATATCACATCAAAGAGTCACGGTAGATACACCAAAGGGTCATACATTTAAGATATGAAGCAATAGTGTCCAAAGCTACAGCTCAGACGGGTGCCCGTAATGGTGTGACGGAGTATTTACGGCGATTCCTGCTTCAAGAGTGTGTGGTAGCAAAATAGGATGAAGTCCTAAGTGATGTACTTCATGGATATATTATGAGAGTAGTCATTGTAATAACATTAGGCCTCTTGTGAGCCTAAAGTGCCCGGCTGGCCGCCACAGTTTAAGTGAGTGTGAACACTTATGGCCATGTATATAAGTGAATATCTCTCATAATACAACATACTCTCCCATTGTGCATTGAGTCTTACTCTTGCTAATCCTCTTTCTAATCTCTCTCCCTAATGCATGCTAGTGAGTGTGTGTGATTGAAGTGAGGTGAGAGGAGGGACGAGTACCCGTAGTGCAACATGGCGGTGTGACAACCCTTGCGCGGGAGACGTGGTGTAATTGCTTCTCAAGGAGTTGTAGAGCTTGGAGACCTCAAGGGTTACGAGTTTGGCCATTAAAAAGATCCTCTCATGACAGTTGCGGTTCACCAGGTAATCTCTTTTTGGATGTGTTTCAAGGAGGGTTAGGGTGAGCCATAACATTTTTGGCGCTGCTGCCAGGAAACACATCTAAAAAGAGATTACCTGGTGAACCGCAACTATTTTGAGGATCTTTCCAATGGCAAAGCTCGTAACCCTTGAGGTCTCCAAGCTTTACAACTCCTTGAGAAGCAATTCCACCATGTCTCCCGCACAAGCGTTGTCACACTGTCGCGTTGCACTATGGATACTCGTCTCTCCTCTCACCTCACTTCACTCGCACACGCTCGCAGTGTGCATTAGAGAGAGAGATTAGCAAGAGCAAGACTCAATTACACAATGGGAGAGTATGTTATATTATGAGAGATATTCACTTATATACATGGCCATAAGTGTTCACAGTCACTTAAACTATGGTCGGCCAGGCACCTTAGGCTCACAAGAGGCCTAATGCTATTACAATGACTACTCTCATAATATATCCATGAAGTACATCACTTAGGACTTCATCGTATCTTGCTACCACACGCTCTTGAAGCGGGAATTGCCATTAAATACGCCGTCACACCATTAGGAGCGCCCGTCCAAGTTGTAGCTTTGGACACTATTGCTTCATATCTTGAATGTATGACCCTTTGGTGTATCTACCGTGACTCCTTGATGTAAGATAATGGTGGTAGCTCTTGTTAATCCTAGAATTATATTAACATCCCCCCTTCCTGATGGCAATCGCGTCCACGTGATCGCGTTGAAGACCTTTTTGTGGGGAGAGTGAATAAGCTTTGTAGATGGCGTTGATGTTGAATGGCGTTCAATGGTCTTTGTTCCTATGGAGGAAATAAGGAAACCTAGTTAATGAATGAAGAGGTTAGTGGTTTATTGGGAATTCCTAACGGGGTGGGGGTGGGGTTTTTTTGTGAATGATTGCATTTTTATATGTGTGAGCCTTTTTTTTTGCTCACTTTGTTTTTGACAATCATCGACAAGGTTACATTTGATTTTTAACCTCGAGGTTTTTTATATATATAATTATTTTCTAGGTCATCTAGGTCATGATTTGCAAGCAACAGCTTCTTGTGCGCTCATTTCTCACTTCCAAAGGAGTGACAAGTGCATTGTTATTTTGTTCTTAATGTGCTCCTAAGTATTGATTCTTGAATTTGTTGCTGAAATGATGTTGAGACAGTAGGGAAGACTGTTGATTGTTTGCTTGAACACAGAAGCTCTTGTGTTGGTGTTGAATGTACGAGACTGGTTGAGTGATTTGCTTGTTGTTGTTTGGGCCTCCATTCTTGTCGAACTTTAGGTGAAGTTGTTGGGGTTGGGTGAAGTTGTTGGGGTTGAAGTCGATGGTGAGGTTTTCTTCACATTGTTCGATTTTGGCAACCATATAATGGAATTACCATCATAGTATCCTTGTTGTTGAAGTATATGCACAGGCACCCATCTTTGATGAACACTGTAATTTGGTGGCCGATGTGCTTGGTGTTGAGGCTTTTTTCTTTGTGCAAGCTTAGGGGACTTTGTTATACGCTTGGGGACCCAAGCTTTGGTATTTCTTTGGTAGTACCCTTGTGCTTACAGCAGTGTTTTTGGTACCCATACTTGTTGCATTGGTGGAGTTCTTTGAGGAACTTGCATAGGCTTTTGTGGACGGTGTTGTGGAGTACTTTTCTTTTTCCTTGGCTTTTGAGTGTTGCGTTGAGGAAGAGGTTTTGACTGTCGAGGCACTCAAATTTGATTGGTACCTTCATAGTAGCCTTGAGCTACAAGTAGCTGCTTCTCCACCCATATTTTTATACTATTAAGATATCGTAATTATGGGAGTCTTGGTAGAGTTTTCTTTAGGGTTGATGTGGAAGGTTTGGGGCCCTCCTTAACTCTGGTTGGTGCTGAGGCTACAGGTTTGAGACTCATGGGCATTGTTGATGATGATGAGGTTAGAGTCTCTTGTGGAGTGGTTGTTGAGTCTCTTGTGGAGTGGTTGTTGATGATGACGAGGCCTTTGAGCATGTGGTTGTCTCCTTTGATGAGGTTTGTTGATGAAGATGCATAAGATCCGGGGCCTTTCCTTTGAGTTTCCTGTTAGAGATAGATGGTTTTGGGCTCTGAGAACTTCTTCAGGAATAGCTGCTGCTGATTGCGAGGTTTTGGCATTGAACTTGAAGGAGTAGAGGCTTTATAGGAGTTGGTTGTTGATGCAGATGGTAGGTCATTGTGTAGAGGGGCTTTTGTGGAAGAGTCTTGTATCCTTTTGCATTCAGCATCATAGATATCCATTAAAGTTAGATCCTCTTCCTGGCAGTATGGTATTGTCAACTTTTTATCGTTGACCATCATTATGACTCTATCACTAGCAAAGCACAGTGGTGCTTGGGCAGCAACAGTCCATTTATGCCCTAAGATCAAATCTGCTTCCAACACATACTCAGCCACAAAAAACTTGCAAGTGAGAGGGTTAGTTTCAATATACATTATATATTCAAAGTCCCAAACATGGCATGTTCAAGTTTTGTGTAAAGGTAATCCTTTCAGGATGTGCCGTGAGTGTTGGTTGACCTAACAAATCCCATAGCTCGAGAGTCATGAGATTGTGTTTTCGTGTGTTGGATAAAGCTGTGCTTGAGCTGTGGTGATTTTATTTGAAATTTCCATTCCAACCAAAATCCTAGGGATCTTTTCTGTAAGATATGTTTAAAGTTCCAAATCGTGCAAGGTTTCTTCCTCTCGTAATAGCAATTTTACAGTGCTTGCAGGAGTGTTCAAGGTAGACTATTTGCATGGATTCATCTAGTGAATACAACGATTCACCTATCCAAGCTCCACCAAGGACGACATCATACTTAAGGGAATCTAGGGTAGCATGGAATGTAAATTCCATATCGCCATCGATTGTTTGAGTAGTGTATCTAAAGTAACCTGGAACTTCAATGTTTTGATGACACCCAAATGTCTATTGTCACAATGTTATAACTAGCTCGAGGGCTAATCAATGCGTGTTTGCACTTAACATCATTTTGCATGTAGGGAAATCCAACCATACCATGATAGAATCTTCCAAAGGAACCATGGGTGTTTTGGTTATTATTTCAGCTTCAGATCTTGTTTTTGTTTCATATTCCCATTCACTTTTATCCTGTGTTTGGGTCTCAGCTTTTTCAAGAGTACCCAATGCATACACTGGCACACTTGGCCCTCTGACAATTCTTAATGAGGGCTGTTTGGAAACCTATGAATCCTCACAGTCCTGTTTTATGGAGTTCATTATGTCCTTGTATAACTTAGGTTAACTTAGGTTGAGCCATTAAAGGTGCAAGTGTCGATGTGATGGTAGCTTTATTATGAGAGAAGAGCATTCCTCCGAATGAGGTTTTGAGAGACTGTTTTAATCTTATAAGGGAATTATCGAATTCCTCACATGCTTTCTCAAGTGTATAGTTCGTATAGTCTGTTTCAAATGACTCTTCTGTAGGGAGTATGTCTTCCTCTTGAAAGGGGAAGTGGTACTCTTCTAGGCTTTGTATCTTGGTTACTCTTTTAAGATTGGCATTATGAGGCTCAATCACAACCAGTGATCCTATAAAACATTCAACCAAGCTAAGCATGCTCTCTTGAGCTTGCTTTTTGCGTTTTGCATATGTCATGTGATTATCATTATCTATTTGGGGGGGTTGGGTGGGTTCTAGTTT
The DNA here is from genome assembly GCF_041138505.1 of Cibotium barometz. Lineage (NCBI taxonomy): Eukaryota > Viridiplantae > Streptophyta > Polypodiopsida > Cyatheales > Cibotiaceae > Cibotium > Cibotium barometz. The sequence goes on from NC_141096.1 coordinate 11,596,860, forward strand.
CTTGATTGGTCTATGTGGTGCATTGAGCGAAGAGTAAGAACTTGTTTCATCCTCATAGTGATGTACTAGAACTTGTTTCATTCTCTGACTTTTTTGGTTTGTCAGTTTTTCATTATATTTACCCATGCGACGAGATCGAATTTTCTTTTGGGTTTTTGTATTCTGTGTCGCACATATGGGTGTTGAGGTTTGTGTAGTGGTCTTTGAGGTGGATGCTTCTGCATCATGTATAGCTTTTGGCTCTTTCGTGTTTATGTCCCTTTTTGGGTTTATGTTGACTACAGGGTCCTTTTCCTTGTCTTTTAATTCGACCTTGGTTTTGACAGTTTGTTGTTCTTTGTTTTTCTTGGTTTTTTAGAAGTTTTTACTCCTTTTGGGTTCTGTTTTAAGGCTTGTTCTTCTACCCATGTTGAGGTATTGTCTTTTGCTTTCCTTTTAACTGTTTGTTGTGCCTTGCCTTTCAAGCGTGTAAGCACATTCAAGGGTACCGTGGCCAGTTGTCCATTTTGTACACTTAAGAGTTTAAGCACATTCAAGGGTACCATGGCCAGTTGCCCATTTTGTACACTTAAGATATTAAGAGTTTTATTTTGTGAGAAAAGTTACATTGAAGCAACTTGTCTTGGGAAATCTTGGAACATGTGATCAATGCCACGTCCTTCACACATTGGTCGCAAGGTGTCAGTGGCTATGGACATGGAAGTATTCCAAACTGTGCAGTCTGCCACCTTGTGAGGTCCACGACAATAGAAACACTGAAGTGTTCGATTAAATGCTTCCTGAGCAGTTTCTACCCTTTGGACTGTTTCTATTTGGTGCACGGAAGATGGAGGTTTTGAGTCCATTGCGGATGAAGCGGGACACTTTTTAGTATCATGGTCAAAGGTTTTACAATATATGTAGTATAGAAGGACAGGTGCTCCAACACCTTTGGGGGTTGCTGGTCTCTCTTTTGGCTGCTCATCTGGTTTCGGCACTTGATCATCTCCTTCCTTTGATTGGGGGATACCATTGTCAATGGTATCTTCCTCGGATCCATCCTGAATTATGACCATGGTATCGCCCTTGCCCACCGTTGTCACTCTTCTCCTTCTTCCCGTTCTTAAAGGTTGAGGTTGTAACACCTCCCCTTTGTCCACTTATTTCGCTTGGGCGCGTGTCAGGACATTCAGTGGCATGATGTTTCCAAGCTATTCACTTATAGTCCTGATGATGGTGGAATGGTTAAAAGTAGAACTAGAGCCATTGACGCTATATGGGTAGTCTTTGATCAAATTATCAACACCACACTTAACAAATGAAAGTGTTGGCATATGGCGTTGGTCTACGCTGGGATAGTCTGAGTTTGGCCAGCATTAGCCGCATTTTTTAGAGCACAGTTCACTACTCGATGAGATCCATTACAATGGAAACACAGTATGGGTCCCTTTCTCATAGTTGAGTTTATGTCTTTTCCTTTCCACTTTATCGTGGTTTGTTTACTGATTTTGGGGGGAACCTAAATTTTAAATTTTTACTTTTTGAAGTACTGACATTTGGCACATGAGGACATGCCCTTGAAGTTGAAACCCACTAAAGAGACGTTGAAATAGCCACGCCATATCACATTAAAGTGGTGATAACCCATTAAAATAGCCAAAATTAGTGAAGTTAGTAAAAAGTGGATATGACACCCAATGTCATATTTATGGTTGAATGTCACATTTCTATTGGTCCAAAGCTTAATCCAAATCTGGTACAAGTGATCAAAATGCGACCCTTTTTTAAGGTTTTTGGCCCTAATGCTTGTTTGTGCCAAGCATTAAAAGGAACTTGTTGTCAGTCCTGCCATTGCTAGGGCTAGTGGTCTTATTTGTTGATGATAGGTGTACAATTCATGACTAGAGTGATGGAGATATCACTGTGGTATTATCCAGTACTCTAAGACATGTGCTTTACAAGTTGGGTGGGTATGAGAGATTGGAACATAGTGCTTGTTCAGTTTACTACCACATGTGCTATGAGTGATGTGAAGCCATGGGCTTTATAGGTTGGACAAGTATGAGAGATTGGCACATAGTGTTTGTTCAATTATTACCACATGTGCTACAAGTGATGTGGAGCGATGGCATGTCGGCTTTAGTCACTTGATTTTTGGTAGTTTGTTATGTCTTAAAAGGCAAGAGATGGTGTTAGAGTTGCCAAAGCTTGAGGCCCCTGTCAACACATGTATGTGAGGAATGCATTTTGGGCAAGATGCAATGGGAATCATATTCTTGAAAGATGGATCAATAAAGGCTATCCTAGAAATTACGACTTAATGATGTATGTGGTCCTATGAGGACACCATCGATGGGATATCTCTACTTTGTGACCACTCTAGGCACACGTGGGTGCATCTCTTGAAAGAAAAGTCATAGGTTCTTACATGCTTTAGACCCTTCGTATCTATTGAGGGTGGGAGTATATGTTAAAGGAGTTTCATGTATATGAAAGAGGCATAAAACATCAATATACGATGCCTTACATACCTTGGCAAAATGGTGTGACTGAGAGGAAGAATAGATATCTCATGGATATGGCACATTGCATGGTTAAAGGCTAGGATTTGCCTCATGTCTTTTGGTTAGAGATAGTTATGTGTGCCATTTATGTGCTAAACAAATGCCCTATCAAAAGGCCTTGCAAAAAATTGTCCCTTATGAAGCTTAGAATGGTAGGAAATTCTCTGTGGCTCATTTGCATATTTTGGATATCTTTCTTATGCTCTTGTGCCTGAGTAGTAGCAACACAATAAGTTAGATTATAAGGTGGAAAAATGCAATTTCGTGGGATACAGCTCAGAAGAAAGCAAAGGCTACAAACTCTACCATCCAGCCATAAAGCGGATTTTGGTAAGTAGAGATGTTGTCTTTGTTAAGAACTCAACTTAACCCATGATTTTATCTAAAAAAATAACTAACTGTATGCTTATATAACATCTTTGATACATTGTTACCTTTGTATAATGCTGTGTAGCCATATCTGAAAAAAATAAATGCTCAACAAGGTGCTACAAATTAACCCATACTACCGACTGAAAATGAGCTTGAATTTCAGCCCACGAACCAGCCTATTAATGAGGAAATTCTGGATGATGTAGATAAGAAAAGGTAGCCACATATATGTGTCCAAGATTATGCCAAATGGGTGCTCTGCAGACATTTACAAGACAATAAATTAGCTACTCCTTTACCTCGTAGAACACGTGCAAGTTCTCATCATGTATCTTTATTTTTTGTGGATCACGCTCTTATTATGTAATGAAGAGGAGCTTGTTTCCCTTGAGGAAGCACATGAAAATGACCATTGGATGCAAATCCACAAAATTGACATTTGGTATTTAGTAGATTTGCCTTATGAAGTGGGTTTATAAGCTTAAGTGTAAAGCTAATGGTAGCGTTGTGATTGCTTACAAGACAAGGCTTGTTTGCAAAAGCTTATACTCATGAGAAGGACATAGATATAATGAGACCTGGTACCACCACGTCTCACATATGACTATGATTAGGTGTACTATTGCATTAGCATTGCGAGCGTAGCATGGTTGGAATGTATATCATTTGGATATTAAGATTGCCTTCTTGAATAGTGATTTTGTCATCTCTACATGCATTCTCAAGTGACACCACTAAGGGATGAGAAGCAATAGCAAAAAGAAGGGGAGCCACATGATAACCTTGTCTTACAGATCTATTAATCTCAAACCCTCCCACCACTCTCCCATTAAGTAACACATTGGAGTACCCTCCCCAAGACAAAGTATATATACATGTTGCCATTTTAGTCCCAAATCCAAACCTCTCCATAACTCTTGCTACAAAGGACCAATGAACCCTATCATAAGCCTTTTCTAGATCAAGTTGTAGCATGATGCATTTTTGTTGAGTTTTAAGAGCCACATCTCTTCCTAACATAGCTGCAAAGACGTTATCATCATAAATTGATCTACCCTTAATGAACCCATGCTGCTTCTTAGAATCAACTTCTTGCAAAACTGGAGTGTTCGTGAGAGCAATCACCTTGGCCAAAATCTTATAAACCATAGTCAAGAGAGTAATGGGTCTCCAATGTCCAAATCTGTCAGGCAGCTTGTTTTGGAGTTAATTTCACAAGGCCTTCTTTAAATTCTTTATCCATGCTGCCAGTATTGAAGGCTTTCCTACATACTTCCCCCGCAATATCTTTCAAAGAAGGCCAAAAGGCAATGAAGAATTCTGTAGAAAGACCATCCCAACCAGGGGCTTTGTACCTTCCCAATTTCAAGAGAGCAACCTAGCATTCCTCAACATCCACATCCCTTTCTAACCATCTAGCCTTGTTTGGATCCACACTTTGATTGATTAACCCCAACAATCTATCTTCAACTTGAAACCTCCTCAGGGAGCAATCCTCCTTCAAGCTTTTAGTGAGAGCCCAAAAAATCTACCCATTTCCTAGCCATTACTTTCATGTCATCTAAAGGTTGCCCTTCCTCATCCAGAATATTTCCCACCACCTCTCTATTAATTCCCCTTTTAGAAAGTTTAAAAAGACTGCTCTCTGGTTTTCTTTTATTATTGAAAATTTTCCATTTGGCCCAATTTTCCTCCTCTCTATCACATCTATCATGCTCACCTTTTAAACCAGATTTACATTTGAAGTACAAGTTGGTTTCCTCAACATTTAGACCACCAGTCTGTCTTTTAATCTGTAATCTCTCCAGTTGTGTTGCCCACTTCCTTCTTTCACTCCTCCTTTCTTCTGCTCTCAATTTACCTATAGCTCTAATAATCCCTTGCATTTCATTGGCAAATTGCCTCCATGCACCCTCTGACACCCCTCTTCTTTTCAACCTTCCAATAGCTTCCTCTATATATTCCACATATAGAGCATCCTTGAGGAGAAGATTTTTAACTCTCAGCTTCCTTGTAGGATACTGGGACAGATCAAGCTTATCCCCATCATTGATAGTCCAGCACTATTTCAAAGGCATATGATCCGATATAGCAAAGCTGTAGTCAATAGATACCTCCAAGGTGTGAGGAACCCATGATGCTGGTTGACTAAAGAACACCCTATCAATTCTAGAGGACGAAAAAGTATATTGTAAACTAAAGTATGTATGACCTGGGTTATCCCCAAGTGCCAGCTGTCTATCAGACCCAGATCCCTTCTTAACTCCACCCATTTGCCTTTTTCCTTACCTATAAGGATAGTGCTTCCACCACATCTATCCACTAACCTTTCAACCATATTGAAATCTCCCAAGATACTACTGAGAATATTTAGATTGGCAATCCAATTCCACATCTCACTCTTGATTTTATGATTATGAGCTGCATAGACATTAATGAGCCAATTTCTTTCTCCTCTCACCAAAACTTATACCACAAGAATCCTACCATTAGGGTGATTAGCTATTATGCTTGGGTTGAAATCATTCCTCACTATAGTCATAACCTTGCTATACCCCGCACTTACTCCCCATACATTATCGTCCAATCTCTGAATCTATCCTTTCTAGCTATATTCCCAAAAAGATTATGCACCTGTATAGCCGTAAAACTAAGTATCCCCATTGCTTAACTAACCCCCAAAAAGAAGCATTCTTTTTTTATCCTTTATCCCTTTTACAATCCACATGCACCCAAAAAATTCAGTGTGTTTATACGATGATGCAGTTTCTGGGACCATATCAACCTCATCCTCATCTCTTAGTGCTACATCTTCTTCTATACCCCTTCCAAGCCTCTTCTAATATGAGATCAAATCTTTGTTCCGAGGTAGGGTGACTATCACTCTCCTTTAAGGGGCTATAAGGATTAGAATACACTATGGGACGACTCAGACTGCCTTCGGATTTGTTATTCTTACCTTCTACCCCCTGATTAAGCTAAATTTTCCTAGCCTCAGTCTTACACTAGATTTCCCTTTTACCCTGACCCATTCTCCTTCCAATAGACCCTCACCATACTCCCTCATCTTTTCCTTTCCCTTAGTCTCCATCCTTAGTCTCCATCCTCTAGCTAGGCTGATTCCATAAATTTTCCCACTTCTTTTTTTTCCCTCCTTTTCCCCTTCCCCTTTAACCAAAGGCTATTCAGGATAATTTTTTGCTATATGACCAAACCCTCCACATTTAAAGAAGGCCCATGAGAAAGCTCCAAATTTAAGACCTAGCTCTAAAATACTCCAATCACCCAAGTCCACTTCTATCGGGTTAGGCATCTCTTTGGTAATGTTCCAGGAAATACAAACGCTATTGGATTGTCTACCACCCATCTCGTCATTTGGCAAATACAGCACACCGGACCCAGAGAGTGAACAATATCTCGCATAGCCGGTCTAAGCCATGGGGGGGCCCTACAATTTCAATCCATACAGGACAAGGATTTTGAATACTCTTGTTAATATCAAAGAGGATCAAAAGGAAACACATGCATTAACCGTTGACCCAAGACGAGGGGACCTTTGGTAAACAGCTCTATCACCGACTGTCCTTTAACAAAAAAAACATTGAGAAAAACCCTTTACCTAGGTGAAGACTTTGGATACTACATTATCATGCAAAACATTTTCTTATAAAACCACCTACCTAGCTTGACCTTAGACGTCAGTCTTCCTGGATAGAAAACGATCACGCTGCACATGGAGAAGAGCCCCACTTGATTTTTGACCAACTCTGGATTAATCCTCAAACGTAGAGTAAGGTGCAAGTCGTGATTGTAATGGCTAATGTAATTGCAAAGCAATGACTCCATCACCATCCATTACTTAGCTCCACAACATAAAAAGAAGAAGAGGAGAAGAGAAGAGGATAAATAAGAGTTGTAGTGACATGCCTTCTCAAACCTAAAGTGTAAATAGATCCATAAATGCTATTATAGAGTTGTGTTATCGATTTCTCAGTTAAGACGAATAACTTTTGGCACTTGCTATTTATTAGAGTATAGATGAAGGTAGCAACACACACACACATAGATACAACAAGCAAGAAGAGATAGAGAGAAGCACAACACTCAAAGTTCATTGACAAGAATGAGTGAAGTATAAGTGAAGTGACATATGATAATGTCACTTACACACACTTATAAGAGTGTATACATATGCACATGGGAAAAAACCTCCTAAAGAGGGAAAAAGTATTCCAACCTAATATTAGTCTACGCCCACACATCATTACCATATAAATGTCTACAAATCTCCATTGTAATGATGATGTGAGCATGTAGAGAGATCATATGGTTGATCAACCCCCGAATAACAACAAGCCCAAAGCTTTGTAAAAATCTTCAAACTTATCTTGTGAGATAGTCTTCGTGAACATATCTGCCACATTATCATGTGTAGAGATATAAGCCATGCTAATCTCTCCTATAATAACATATTGATAATGCACCTCAATGTACTTTGTGTAAGTATGAAACACTGGGTTCCTCACAAATGGCTAATGCACTCAATGCGCTTTGTGTGACTAATGCACCTCAATGTACTTTGTGAGAATATGAAACATTGGGTTCCTTGCACGGCTAATACACTCTGGCTATCAGTGAAGATGGAGGTGGGTACTAATGTACAAAAAATCTGTCTTAGCCATACGCACTATGTAGACGCTATAAGAGTTTCCCTATAATTAGCTTCACAGCTCGAAGTGGCCATAATGTTGAGCCATGATATACATGAATCACCAAGATGAAGCAAAAGCCACTAGTGGGACACTCGTATCTAGCCCAATCAGAATCACTAAAAGCATGTAGCTGCATATCACTAGAATAATGTAAGGGACTGAGTGCCATGTAAGTATTGGAATACTTGCTTACTTTCGGGATTGTGTATAAACCTACACCAATGGGAGACCTTAAACTAAATTTCTAGCCTCATAGTACATAGATAAATGAGACTCCCAATAGCCTGTTGATAAAGTGATCCATTAAATGGTTCACCTAGAACCTAGTCCCTTAAAATAGGCTTATAGTCTTCAAAAGTAAACCATGTAAGCAGTCTTTGTATAAGCTTTAATTATAACATCACAATACCTTTATCACACTGCATAAAATGTATGCCTAAATAATAATGTAACAAGCCCAAATATGTCATCTCAAATGACACATGTAATCCGGCCTTGAAGGCTGAGATTGTCTCCTCATTAGAGTCTATAAGTAGCATGTCATCAAACATATCAAAATGATAACCTCCTCTTTACATTCTTTAGATAGAGGGTACTCTCAATTGGACTGTTGCAAAACCAAGTATATGTTTATCTTCTCATACCATGCTATCGGAATCTAAGTTAAGGCCATATAAAGGCTTTTTTAATCTACATACTTTATAAAGAGAATGTGGGGGAGAGGGAGATCTTCAAGCCCTAGCAAGCAAACACACACACACAAGAAAGCAAGACACAAGAGAGAGATGGATAGCTGAATTTTCTTCTATCTTCTTCTTCTCTACTCAACCAACATAACATAAAGATAAGAGTACACACTATATGGGTTAGTACTCAACTACTACAACATACAAGGATCGATCTATAATGTGAACCCGACTAAATGAGATGGCACTATAACTATGCCAGTCTCTAATAATCCAAAATGGCTGTCACACAGCCTGTCATCCCACATCACCCATAATCTCACTAACCATGCCAGTGGTGCAGATGTGGAAGCTATCACCCAGGCAGGTCATCAATGTCCGCCGCATAGCACTAGTTGAGCTCGATATCTCAACACTCCCCCTCAAGCTCAACTTCACACACTGCACTCCAAGTAAGCTCCTAAACCTGTGAAGCTTCTCTGTGCCCAATGCCTTCGTGAAGATGTCAGTCACCTGATCCTCTGTGCTGACATATATCAGATCTACATCTCCTGCTAGAACCTTCTCCCTCACAAAGTGATAATGCACCTCAATGTGCTTCATTCTAGCATGATATACTGGGTTACTAGGGCCAACTGTATGCTGCTCATGTTGTTACACTATATGACAATTGCCCTATCCCCACGGGCTCTCCTATGTCACCAATTAGCCTCTGAAACCAAGCTACCTCACAAGTTGCCAACAGCAGCACCCCTGTACTCAACAAGGCAACTGTTGACTGCTTCTTACTGCTCCAACTCACAGCTGCACTTCCAAATGAGAACATAAAACCACTGGTAGATCTTCTGTCTGCAATACTACCATCCCAATCAACATCTGTGTACCCATGCAAATGTATCTCTGTACCAGTCTTATAGAAAAGTCCATAATCAACTGTGGACTTTACGTACCTAAGGATCCATCTAGCCGCATCCAACCTACATAAACTGACTCACAAGTCCAACAACATAGCTCAAGTCTGGCCTTCTTGTAATGGTCATGTAGATCAAATTACCCACCACAATGTGCCTGTATATGTAGTGGGGTCCTCCAAAAGCACACATGTATTTGCGGAAAGCTTTGTGTTCTGCTCCAATGGCACTGAAATAGGCTTATAGCCTGTCATACCATACTTGGACAACATGTTCAAGCCATATTGCCTCTACAATAGCAAAATGCCATGAGGTAATCTCACCACCTCTATGCCCAAGAAATACCGCAGCTCACCCAAATCCTTCATCTCAAACTTCTGCTTCAAAAGCATCCTGACATCATGTATGTCTACATCACTATCACCAGTGATAATCAAGTCATCCACATAGATGACTAATAGCATGATCCCTCTGTCTTTTTCATATATAGTGAAAAATCTGCATTGGATATCTGAAATCCAATGGTAACAGATCTTGCTTGACCATGCTCTGGGTGCTTGCTTCAAGCCATACAAGGCTTTGCATAACCTGCACACACACAAAATCTGGATATGTATCACTCTCATAACCTGGTGGTTGCATCATGTACACTTCTTTTTGCAAATCACCATGCAAGAAAGCATTCTTTACATCCATTTGATGTAGAGACCAACCCTTTGCTGGTTGTTGCAACCATAGCAATGACAACTCTCACGATTCTTGCAACCAGACTGAAAGTCTCCTCATAGTCTATGCCATAAGTCTGCGTATAGCCCTTGGCAACCAATCTTGCCTTGTACCTGCTCACTGAACCATCAGCATTGTGCTTGACTTTATACACCCACTTACATCCAATTGCCTTCTTTTCCTTAGGCAAAGGCACTAACTCCCATTTTGCTTTTGCATCCAATGCTGCCATCTCCTCATCCATGGCATCTTCCCGTTTCTTATTTCCAATTGCCTGCTCAAAGCAAGTGGGCTCAACATCCTGTATTGCTTTTACCATGTAAGCATAATGATGGGTTATATATCCATTATATCTTAACTTGTCAACAGGGTATCTAACCCTCGTAGACCTGCGTACACTTGGATCACTGCCAGGTGTCCTCAAAACAGCCCTGGTTCTCCTTACACCAGGAGTAACCACAAACGGAATGCCAAGCTCCTCATCATCAAGGCTCTTCTCAGAGCCACTAGAGTCACCATCCACAGATGAGTGACTTGCTGACAGGCACAAAAGGTTGATCTACCTTTTCCTTCCCTTTCCGTGATACATGTGTAGCTGCATCATTCCTCAACCTGCCTAACCATGGGCTAACATTGGATCCAATGCTCGAGGACTCCCCAGGTCCACTCAGCACCTGCTCTACATATGATGCAACATCAGCACTTCTTACATCTGCATCTTCTGTTGCCTTCACTACTGGTGCATACCAGCTACTCATCTCATTGAAGACAACATCTCTGCTTACTCGCATCTCACGAGTGGTAGGGTTATAGCATCTATAACCTCTTTGCTCCACAGCATAACCAATGAAGATGCATTTCTCTGCCTTTGGATCCAACTTTGTTCTCACTTCATCAGGAACATGTACATATGCACATGTACATATGCAATACACCCAAACACTTTCAAGTGAGACACATCTGGTCTTATGCCTGTAAACTTCTGTTCAGGAGTCATACCATGAACAACTGTAGTGGGTGTCCTGTTCATAATGTACACAGTAGTTTGCTACTGCTTCTGCCCAAAAGTAATGTGGCTTATTCTTTTCAGCCATCAAGGTACGTGCCACTTTTGCAATATGCATGGTTTTCCTTTTTGCAACACCTATAAGGCAAATCTGCTAAAGAAATAGGTTCCTCTTCATTGCATAACGAGAGCATGATCTACAAAAGAATAAGATATATGATAAGAACCTGCACACGTGTCTTACTAGGTGAAGGAGTAGCTAACTTGTTGTCCTATGATGTCTGCACCACCTATTTTGACATACTTTTAAAAACATGTATGGCTGCCCTTTCGTCATCCACTCTATCATCTGAAATTGCATTATTAGTAGGTTGATTCGTGGGTTAAAATTCAAGCTAATTTTAGCCAGTATGGGTTGGTTTTTGCGGCATCTTGTTAAGCATTTATTTTTTCCACACATATCTACTCGACGGCATTATAAAAGCATGGGTGGAGCTGAGTTCTTAACAAAGACAACATCTTTACTCACCAAAATCTCTCTTATGGCCGGATGGTGAAGTTTATAGCCTTTGCTTTCTTTTGATCTATATCGCATAAAAATGCATCTTATCATCTAGCTTATTGCATTGCTGCTCAGGCAAAAGGGCAACAACAAATATGTTAATGAGCGGTAGAGGACTTCCTACCATTCCAAGCTTCATAAGGGATAATTTTATGCAGAGCCTTGATAGGGCATCTATTTAGCACATAAGTGGCACACATAACTACCTCTAACAAAAAACATGAGGTAAATCCTAGCCTTTAACCATGCAAAATGTGCCATCTCCATGAGAGTTCTACACCATTGTATTAAGGTATATAAAGCATTGTATATTGATGTTTTATACCTCTTTCAGCCATATATACATGAAACTCCTTTAACATATACTCCCCCCTTGATAGCTATGATGGAGGGTGCCCACTTTAAATGGCACATATAGATTTTTAGCCATAGAAAAAAAGTATCTAAAGCATGTAAAAACCTACGACTTTGCTTTCAACAGATACACCCACATGTACCTGGAGTAGTCACAAAGTAGAGATATCCCTAATTGATAGAAAGTGTGTTCACAAAGGCATCCTATACTAAAACATAATCTATCTTCCACATTATCAATAAAATCTGCAAAAATATTCCACAAATTAAAGTGGAAATATTTATCATGGTATCTAGGATGTTATGCATATGTATATATATAGGCAAAAATTTTTTCCATGACACAAAAAGTCACCAAATTTAGTTTTACCGTAAAACTATGTTACTAAGATACTGAAGTCGAATGGTGCTGTATTTAACGAAGGGCGGCCATATTGATACTGGCCAACGGATTTGAATGGGTAAAGGTAAATTTATGAGCGATGAGACATTATGTCATGCAGCCCACACGATGGTGGGCGCCGTCAGAATTGGGCGGATGCCAGAGATGTGATGTGTAAATGCATTCATATCCTGTTGTGGGCGGTTACAAAATGCTCAGCATTCAGGGTGTCGAATCCGTCGGCAGAACCCAGTATCAAATCCGTTGAGGCATAATTCCTCATGATCCAGAAATTGTTCACACATTACTCCCTCACGATCAAATCCAAGGGCTCCCCTTCAGTGTTCGAAAAAAATAATTTTGCCAAAAAGTTAAAAACCTTCATTAGAAATTTGGGAAATTATTAATTGAAGAATTTCTCAAATTTTGGAGGTTTTCCTTCTAAAATTTCCCAAATTTTGCAGGTTTTTGTACCTTCAAGTTAAAAATTTGAAGGTAATTTTCAGAAGTTGCAGGTGCAAATTACACTAAACCCCGGTTTTTTTCGAACACTGCTCCCCTTATTTCAAGGGCATTCACGCACACTAACTTACAAGGTTAGTATGAAGTTAAGAGCTTCTTTGATATTATTATCACCATCAATGATTTCCTTCGATAAACTCAACATATTTAATAAATTTACAAATACGGTTGCACACTCATAGAGTAAGGTGCTAGTCATGATTGTAATGGCTAGTGTAGTTGCAAAGCAATGATCCATCACACTGTCCATTACTTAACTCCGTAAGACAAAAGAAGAAGAGGAGAAGAGAAGAGAATAAACAAGATTTGTAGGGACATGTCTTCTCAAACCTTAAGTGTAAATAGATCCATAAATGCTATTATAGAGTTGTGTTACTAATTTCTCAGTTAAGACGAATAACTTTTGGTACGTGCTATTTGTTGGAGTATAGACGAAGGTAGCAACACACACACAGATACAACAAGCAAGAAGAGATAGAGAGACACACAACACTCAAAGTACATTGACAAGAATGAGTGAACTACAAGTGAAGTGACATGAATGGTCACTTACACACCCTTATAAGAGTGTGTACATATGCACATAGAAAAAAACCTCCTAAAGAGGAAAAAAGTACTCCAGCCCATTATTAGTCTACGTCCACACATCATTACTGCCATATGAATGTCTACAAATCTCCCTTATAGTGATGATGTGAGCATGTAGAGAGATCATATGGCTAATCAACCCCCAATCTCTTGTGAGAGGATTCGTGAACATATCTACAACATTATCATGTGTAGAGATAGCTTTATGCGACTAATGCACCTCAATGTACTTTGTGTGAGTATGAAACACTAGGTTCCTTGCATGGCTAATGCACTCTAGCTATCAGTGAATATGGAGGTGGGGAGGACTAATGTACCAAAATGCATCTTAGCCATACACACTCTGGCTATCAGTGAAGATGGAGGTGGGGAGGACTAATGTACCAAAATGTGTCTTACCCATACACACTTTGTAGACACTGCAAGAGTTTTCCTGTACTCTGCTTCACATCTCGAAGTGGCCACTTTGTTGAGCCATAATATACATGAATCACCAAGATAAAGCAAAAACCACTAGTGCGGTACTCCTATATTATAATATCTAGCCCATTCTGAATCAGTGAGAGCATGCAGCTAAATATCATCTCTCTTAGCATAGAATAACGCAAGGGACTGAGTTCACAGAAAACCCGCAAACAATGATAATGAATTTGCAAACATTTGGGGCTCACTTGTAATTGTAAAATTTATAATTGCTTGAGGCCAGCAGACTCACTCTAGTACGTTTTTTCCCTTGCTCAAGCCTCATAGTCGAGTCCAGTGTAGTGGCCTCCTTTGTGAACGTTTTGCTGATTTGTGAATGTTATGGTGATAGCCTCCTGTGTCGGCCAAGGCTCCTCATGTGGGAGCCACCAGCTTGGCAGCTTGGCCCCATAATGTTTTTGTTTGTACATTGCTACTTTCGTATATGGCTATTTTTATTTTAGGATTTTTGGGTTTTGTTGTTTAACACAGTGCCATCCTGTGAATGGGCCAAGGCTGAATCGGCTCCTTCCTCTCATGAGGGAGCTGTAGCTTGGCCCTATATTGATGCAAAACCTGATGCCTTCGTTTACATGCCTATTTGCATTTCGCTTTCAAGTTTGTATTGTTTCTGTTGTTGAACGCTCTGAATCTTCCTGCCACATGTTGGGTCCTTCTGGCCTTCCTACTATCCGTAGCCCCATTTCTTAATATTGAGCTGTGGAGAAGCCCTTTGAATGGGTGAGGGTTGCATCTGCTCCTCCATCTCATGATGGTTTGCTTGCCCCAGCAGTAACGATTTTACTTTTACGTTCAATTGTTTGTTATTATTACATGCTTGTTCGTATGAGGCCTCTAGTTTGTATCATTTTTAATGTTTAAAGCTGTGGTATCCTGTGGAGCAGCCATTTACGTATGCTTGGTTTGTATTAGGGTGTATGTTTTGGCGATTTTCGTTAAGCGCATTGAGGGTGCATGCATGGCCGAGAGAGAGTGAGAAAGCTGCTGTCTGTCTCCGGGTGTTTTTTTTTGTGTTATGCCCTTTTCTTCTTAAGGCAAGGGAGGCTCTTAAAGCCATGGAATAAATGTTGTCCATGGCCATGAGCAGCCCTACATTTACACCTCTCTCTCTCTCTCTCTCTCTCTCTCTCTCTCTCTCTCTCTCTCGGGCATGCCTGCATTTACACCTCTCTGCATGCAGGCATGCCTGAGAGAGAGAGAGAGAGAGAGAGAGAGAGGTAAATGTAGGGCTGCTCATGGCCATGGAATAAATGTTGTCCATGGCCATGAGCAGCCCTACATTTACACCTCTCTGCATGCAGGCATGCGAGAGAGAGAGAGAGAGAGAGAGAGAGAGAGAGAGAGAGAGAGAGAGAGAGGTTTAATTACAAGCAGGGGAGGTTAAAGAGGATTAATTACATGAATTAAGACAATTTTAAAGCATGAAGTGTATACATGTTTAAAGTTGTACCTTTGAAAGACCTGTAAACAATGTGGTCTACAAGGTTGTAAAAAATATGGTCTAAAAGGTTTTCATGGCTATCGACAACATGTCTCCTAGCCTGCCCAGGCCTTTTTTCCAACATTTGTTATAGGTTTAATATTAAAAATGTTAAATTTTTTAATGATAAATATGGGGTTTTTGTAAGCGATGTAAGTGTTTTAATCGGAGAGAATATGGCTGGTTATACGCTGCTATAAGGGTATTAACATTTTTGTTAGATTTTATCAGTACTTTGTCTACCATGCACTTTATTGATGTCGTGCACTCACGTATGCTCGGTTTTTGTTAGGGTTCCTGTTCTGGTGCCTGTCGGGAAGTGCTTCGAAGAGCTGCATGCATGCGCGAGAGAGAGTTGCTAGCTATCTGAGTGTTTTTTTTCCCTTGCAAGGGAGGCTCTTATTGCCATGGGACAAATTGCGCCATGGCCATGAGCAGTCCTACATTTGCAGCTTGTATGTATGCATTCCAAAGAGAGCGAGAGAGAAAATATAGCTTGCTGTCTCAGTGTTGTTTATTTTGCAGATTCAAGCCCCCAATATACAAGGTGATAAATATGCAAGATCATAACTAGTAGATAGCCACCAATTTGCAAGACTATAATTCCCAAGTCTTTGCAAGGCCATAAATCCCTAAGTCTTTTTCTGGTAGGTTTTTCTGTGAATATCTCCAAATTAATTTGAAATAAAGAATTTTATTGAGTTCCCTATAGTTTATGCTTATTTATTTGGGTTTTTGTGTTCATGAATTAGTTTCCTAATTGTGAAATTCTAGTTGTTTAGTTTTGTTTTTGTGTTTGTGAATCCATTTTTTAACCTTGAAATTGTAGCTAGTTTTTAATAATGTACAAGCTTCATGCAATCAATCTTAATTGCTAATATTTTTTTTCTTCATAAGTTTTTTGTTTAATCTATCTACCATGTTTAGTTTTTTGTTTTTGTGTTTATGAATAAATTTTCTAACCTTAAAATCCCAGTGGTTATTTTTTCTTTTCTTTGTAAGTTACTTGTTTAAACTATATACCATGTAAATTATTTTTCTAGATTTTAATTTATTTGATCTTTTTACATTATAGTATTATTGATTATACTTTTTTTGATTGAATATTAACATTGACCCAAAAATTAGTTTTTGGGATTTATCTTAATAAAGTTAAAATATTAAAAAAGTTCATTTATTTAAGTGTAAAAAGAGTGATTTGACATACTCAAGAAAACTTTTATAAATGTGAAATATTTGTTAGTCAGTTCATAAATCATGTTATAAATTAAAATGTTTATTTTTTTTATAGTAATAGCGTATAAGCAATCAACTTTGTTAGTGTTACCTAACCTTACACGTTCTGCCGTATCTAAAAAGAAGGCTAGAAAGCAGAGAGATTCGAGTTTGCACGATTTTGAAAGTGTCTCTAGTAACACCCAAGAGTATGAGGTAGAGAGAATTAAAAATGCTTGCATGGAATATACCTGTTGATTGGGCGCATTTTGATGCTGCATGTGGTCATATATTTTAATGCTGCATGTGGTCGTATATTTTGCACTATATGTCAAAAAATGAGAAAATATAGAAGTGAATTTGGTACATGTGGATCAGTGAATATACAACTAAGTGCTATTAGAGTGCATGCCTCTTCACACCAGCATAAATGGGCTGCTTACTCTGCCAACTATGGCAAAAATGCTTTGAAAGAAGGAATAAAGCGGCAACAAGGTGATGTGGATTTGGGAGTTTTAAATTTGTTTCGATGAGCCTACTACATTGCCAAGGAGGATCTTGCTTTTAACAAGTTTTCAAACCTTGTTGGACTAATGTCTGTGTGTGGTGTGCAAGCTCTTCCTAAAGAGCTTTATCAAAATGATAAGGCTGCAGTCTTGTTTGCCTCATTCATTTAGTGAATCGATATGCCAATCTGTCATCCAAAAGTGAAGGCTTCTCCTTTCTTTGGATTCATGGTTGATGAATCAACAGATATTTCTATTATGGAGCATCTTATAGTGTATGCAAGCTACGTGCATGAGAATGATGTGCAAACTTCTTTTTTGGGTTTGCTTGAGGTCATGGATCGTTTAGCAAAGGGATTAGAAACTGCCTTGTTTTGATTGTCAAATGAATATGGTCTTGATCGTTCAAAACTAGTGAGTTTTGGTTCAGATGGAGCATTTGTAATGACATGTGTAACAAATGGTCTTGCTGCCTTGATGAAAAAGAGGAGTCCTTTCATGACTGCCATCCATTATGTTACTCATAGAACAAATTTATGCGTGTCTGATGCATTAAAAAACTCACGGCATGCTAATTTTATGAATACAACCTTAAATAAGATTACTGCTTTGTTTTAGAAGAGCTCTAAATGTTCAGCAAGGTTAGCTCAATTTCAAGAAGAATCGGACTGTCCACACCTTAAGATGGAGAAAATCCATAAACTAAGGTGGTTAAGTCGTCATAAAGTTCTTGTAAAAGTATGTGAAGTACTTGAGCCACTTCTCCTATGCCTAAAAGAGGAGAATGAAAGATTGTATAGGATAGTTGCTAACTTTAAGTTTATATACATGTTACATTTCTTGGCAGATGTGTTAGATCACTTGGCTAATTTGTCACTAGTGTTTTAGAAAAGTTTTGTGGATGTGACAAGCATACCAAGCTTGATACCTTCTACTATTACCTTTTCAGATGTGGAGTTTTTAGCTGGTTCATGCTATATAGATATGGAGTTTTTAGCTGGTTCATGCTATATAGATATGAATTTTCAAGGTCATGATGGTTATGGATTTCCATCCATTTCTGAATTTGGTTGCCAGCATGGTTGGTTGTGGACAATGCGTAAGGCAATTAAAAGGTGATATGTATTACGGGGTAAGGATTAAGAGATGTGCTGTTGGAAGTGACTTGGCTGTAGCTCTTGATTTTCAAATGGAATTTTACAATGAAGTTAAGAATCGCTCTTGAATACTAGATTTGCTGATTCTTCTATAATGAAAAATTTCAATATTCTTGCTCCTCTTGGATTTTCGTCATCCAAAGAGTTAAAAAACTATGGTGCTGTTGAGTTGGATGCCTTGGTTTTACATTATGGATATGCTGTCATGTTGGAAGATGGTACACATATTGATGCAATGTTAGATGAGAGATGCTTAAGAAAAGAGTTTCATGTGTTCAAAATTCAAGGTACATCAGATTGGAAAGGAAAGTCACTCAAGGACACCTGGTTCTTGAATGAGAGAAATGATGTGTGGCTTCAAAAGTATCCTACATTGTTATCTCTAGCTCAAATTGTAATGTTGCAATGTAGTAGTATTGCAGTGTGTGAAAGAGGTTTTAGTGTGCAGAACATTATCAAAAGTAAGTTGAGGAACCGGTTGGAAATGAAGAGCATGGATATAGTGATGCGCATTTCTATTGAAGGACTGCCACTCATGTCCTTTGATTTTACAGATGCTATTAGTTTATGGAGAGCTGGAGCAAAGACCTCAAGACATGTTTATTCACATGTGTCTCAGGATATTTGATTGATTCAAAGTACTTCAAAAATGTTATGTATTTATCTTTCTATTGAAGTGTGATTACCAAACCACTTCTATGGTTGTTTATAATCACTTCTATGATTGTATCAAATTGACTATGTAATGTTTTAATGCTTTATCAACTATCAAGATAGGTACTATGATTTTTTCTTACATCACTGTGCAATTTTTAATTTGTTAATATAAAGTTTTTAAAGTTTAGTTTTCGATGTAAAAAGGTTTTGTGCTGTTGTATCTCAGAAGTAAAGGTTTTTTCTTGAGAACATTAAAATTTGAAGTTTTGAACTCTTGAAAATTGATTTTTTTTTTTTGCAAGTGTAAAGTTAGAGGGTTTCTTGGTGCAAATCATATATAGTTTTTTGGAAACACTACTAAGTACCATGTAAGTATTGCAATACTTGCTTGGTAGTTTGTCAATGCTTACTTCCGGGACTGTGCATGAACTTGCTCAACTGGGAGACCCCAAACTAAATTTTTGGCTTCATAATACATAGATAAATGAGGGACCCAATAGCTTGCTAATAAAGTGATACATCAAATGGTTCACCTAGAACCTAGTCCCTATATCTACTAGTGTAGCATAAGAAGCTTACAATCTTCAAGACCAAATAATGTAAGCAGCCTTTATATAAGCTTTAACTATAACATCACAATATCATCATCATACTGCATAAATTGTATGCCTAAATAATAATGCAACGAGCCCAAATCTATCATCTCAAATGATAGATGTAATCCGGCCTTAAAGGGGCTGAGATTGTCTCCTCATTAGGGCCTGTGAGCAACATGTCATCAACATATAAACTGATGACCAGAAAACAATCTTTACTCCTCTTTACATTCTTTGTAGAGTCTTGCCCCTATATCTACTAGCGTAACAACAGGCTTACAGTCTTCAAGACCAAGCCATGTAAACAGTCTTTGTATAAGCTTTAACTATAACATCACAATATCATCATCACACTACGTAAACTGTATGTCTAAATAATAATGCAACTAGCCCAAATCTATCATCTCAAATGACACAGGTAATCCCGCATTGAAGGCTAAGATTATCTCCTCATTAGGGCATGTGAGTAGCATGTCATCAACATACAAAATGATGACCAAAAAATAATCTTTACTCCTTTTTACATTCTTTACATAGAGAGTACTCTCAGTTAGACTGTTGCAAAAACCATTTGTAACTAAGTATACGTTTGTCTTCTCATACCATATTTTGGGAGCCTATTTAAGGCTATATAAAGCTTTTCTTAACCTACATACTATAGACTCATGTCCTTTCTTAATAAAACCATGAGGCTGAAATATCATGCTTTGGGAGCCTACTTAAGGCTATATAAAGCTTTTCTTAACCTATATACTTTAGACTCCTGTCCCTTCTCAACAAAACCACAAGATTGAGATACATAAGCCTTCTCATGCAAATCACCATTCAAGAAGGTAATCTAATTGATGTACATTCCAACCATGATGTGCTGGCATTGCCAATGCAATAATACATTTGATCATAGTCATACGAGACGTGGGTGCAAGATCTCATTATAATCTATGCCCTTCTCTCGAGTATAACCTTTTGTAACAAGCCTTGCCTTGTAGTGATCACGCTACCATCAGCTTTACACTTAAGCTTATAAAATCGTTTTATAAGGTAAATCTGCTAAATATCAAATGTTATTCTTGAGAATTGAGTCGCACTCATCTTGCCTGCATACAATGGTCATTTTCGCATGCTTCCTTAAAGGCTTATCTTCATTACATAATGAGAGCATGATCCACAAAAGGATAAGATACATGATAAGAACCTGCACGTATCCTACTAGGAGAAGGATAGCTAATTTGTTGTTCTGCAATGTTTGTACCAGCCATATTGACATACTTTTGGACGCATATATGGCTGCCCTTTCCTTACCACTCCATCATCCACAATTACTTCATTAATAGGCTAATTCATGGATTGAAATTTGATCTGATTTTTAGTCAGTATGGGTGATTTTTGCAGCACCTTATTGAGCATTTATTTTTTCCACATATGGCTACTTGACAGCATTATACAAAGGTAAGAGTGTATCAAAGATGTCCTATGAGTATACATTTTGTTATTTTTTAGATAAAAGCATGGGTTGAGTTGAGTTCTCAACAAAGACAACATCTTTACTCACCAAAATTTGCCGTATGGCCGATGATAAAGTCTATAGCCTTTGCTTTCTCTTGAGATATACCTCACAAAAATACATTAGACCGCCTTATCATCTAGCTTATTGCATTACTCCTCAGGCAAAAGAGCATAAGAAAGATAAACAAAAATCTGCTTTCTCCTGCGTTGTACCTCACAAAAATACATTTTACCGCCTTATCATCTAGCTTATTGCATTATTGCTCAGGTAAAAGAGTATAAGAAATATAACCAAAAATCTACATATGAACCATATATATATATGAAACTCCTTTAACATATACTCTCCCCCTTGATAAGAGGGTGCCAATTTTACATGACACGTACACATTTTTAACCATAGAAAAAAAATGTCTGAAGCATGTAAAAACCTATGACTTTGCTTTCAACAAATACACCCACATGTGCCTCGAATAGTCACAAAGTATAGATATCCCCCAATTTATAGAAAGCACCCACATGTGCTTGGAATAGTCACAAAGTAGAGATATCCCCCAACTTATAGAGAGTATTTTCACAAAGGCTTCTTGCAGTAAAACATGATCTATCTACCACATTATCAATAAAATTTGTAAAAAAAATATTCTACAATTTAAAGTTAAAAATATTTATCGTGGTGCTTTTCAATCTAGGATGTTATACATTTATATGGGCATGTTCCCCCAAAAAATAAAAAAATAAAAAATCATGACACAAAAAGTCATTAGAGTTGGGATCAAATTTACATATTAAGACACAATTTGGTGACTTCAAGTGATCGTGAATTGGAGAATCTGACACGCTTGAGTAAAAATTCAGTCTAGCTGAAGCAAAATTTGCCACAACAACAGTTGGGATGCATCCTCGGGCGGACTTGTGGGCGAGAGCGATGTTGAAGAGGGCCTGCTTTGGGCGGCGTTGTCGGAGCTGTGAGGATTGTGCTGATCGGCAGTGGTATCAGTGCTGTGAATAGTATTGTGCTGCTGATGGTGGGCGGCGGAGGAGCAGCTACCTTTGTAACGCTTGCAGAGCGCCCTTGCAATGCTGGGTATGGCGACACTTAAGCGGTCCATGAAAACGAGCTTCTTGTGACGGCCAGATCCGACGGCAGTAGGCGAAGGAAGTAGACGGAGAAGGCTGAGACGATTGGCGGAGCAAGGCGAAAGGGGAGCAAAGAATGCAGATACCGTAGGCGAATGGTGCCGTATTTAACGAAAGGCGGCCATACTGATACTACGTCCTGCCGCCGGATTCGACACACGGCATTTTCTAACCGCCCACGACATGGCTCCGGTTTTCACCCGCCGTCTACGTGTTTACACATCACATCCCCGCCCAATTCTGACGGCGCCCACCATGTGGGCTGCAAGACCATCCACATGGTACTCAAATAATGTCTATCGCTCATAAATTTACCTCCCTACTAGGCCCACTCCACTAAAGAAATCCCTCGTATAGATTTAATGCGATTGGATAAGAAAAGGCCATCATTGCTCATGATCCAGAAATTGCTCACACATTACTCCCTCATTCTTCTAGAGAGAGCAAATTCATTGGGAATGAGGGAGAGCAAATTCATTGGTTGACGACTACTCGCTCATTTTTGGGCAAACTCCCTCTTCCATTGGGACAAGGAAACATGGGCATGATGCGGCGTCTAATTGGGATGTGTGGTAGGAAGAAGTGTGTAAACAATTGAAGATTAGGCGATCCATCCGAGGGCTCCCCTAGGCTGGCACACTAATGTGTAGACCCCCTTAATATCTCACCCACCACAAGACAAAAGAAGAAGATGATAAGGGAAGAGAATACACAAGAGTTGTAGTGGACATGCCTTCTCAAACCTTAAATGTAACTATATAGATCCATAAATGATATTATACAGTTCTGTTAATCGATTTCTCGATTCAAACGAATAACTTTTGGTACCTGCTATTTGTTGGAGTATAGAGGAAGGTAGCAACACACACACACATATACAAAGCAAGAAGAGATAGAGAGAAGCACAACACTCAAAGTACATTGACAAGAATGAGTGAAGTGAAAAATGAAGTGACATGATTAGGTCACTTACACACACTCATAAGAGTGTGTAGATATGCACATGAGAAAAAACTTCCTAACCACCAGGAAAAAAGCACCCTAGCCCATTCTTAGCTTACATCCACACATCATTACCATATAAATGTCTACAAATCTTCCTCAAGACTTTGCAAACCATGTAAGCAGTCTTTATATGGGCTTTGACTATAACATCACATTACCATCATCACACCGCATAAAACTATTGTATACCTAAATAATAATGCAACGAGCCCAAACAAAAGGGGATGGAGGCATTGGAATTTTACACATATGCCTACTCATACTCTAGCAAGGAGTGCCCTGATGCTGCCTAAATGTCTGCTTTTCAGAATGAATCTTGGGCTATAATGATAAGGGAATTAGTTGAATTATCAGTGGTGTATGCTAAAGGTAGATGGCTAGATTTGGGTTGGAAAGATAAATTGTTTTCTTATGCTCCTCTCAAATCGACAAACTCTACATTCTGCAAGATGCTATGTAAAAAGGGGAAAGATAAATTGGTTTCTTATGCTCTGCAATATATATATATATATTTACTATTGGTCCCCAAAAAAAAAAAGAATTTGCTCTGATAATGTGTGAACAATTTCTGGATCATGAGCAATTATGGCCTTTTCTCATTAAAGGGTGGGTCTCAATTTCTTTAGTGCAATGGTAAATTTATGAGCGATGAGACATTATTTGAGTACCGATGTCATGCGGCCCACACGATGGTGGGCGCCGTCAGAATTGGGCGGGGATGTGGTGTGAACACGTAGCGGGAGCCATGTTGTGGGCGGTTAGAAAATGCTGTGTGTCGAATCCCGGCGGCAGAACCCTGTATCAGGATGGCCGCCCTTCGATAAATACGGCACCATTCGCCTACGGTATCTGCATCGTTTGCTCCCCTTTCGCCTTGCTCCGTCAATCATCTCAGCCTTCTCCGTCTACTTGCTTCGCCTACTGCCGTCGGATCTGGCCGTGAAAAGAAGCTCGTTTTCATGGACCGCGTAAGTGTCGCCATACCCAGCATTGCGAGGGCGCTCTCCAAGCGTTACAAAGGCAGCTGCTCCTCCGCCGCCCACCATCAGCAGCACAATACTACTGCCGATCAGCACAATCCTCACAGCTCTGACAACGCCGCCCAAAGCAGGCCCTCTTCAACATCGCTCTTGCCCACAGTTCCGCCCGAGGATGCATCCCAACTGTTGTTGTGGCAAGTCTTGATTCAGCTAGACTGAATTTTTCCTGTAATCCCCACTGTAATGACTTTTTGTCATGAAAAAAAAAATGATATCATGCCTATATAAATGCATAACATCCTAGATTGAAAAACACCATGATGTGGGATATTTTCATACATTTTAGTGGAAGATAGGTTATGTTTTAGTGCATGAAGCCTTTGTTCTATACACTTTCTATCAATTGGGGGATGGGACTTCTCCAGGCACATGTATGTGTATCTGCTGAAAACAAAGTCATAGGTTTTTACATGCTTCAAATACTTTTTTTTAATGGCTAAAATGTGGATGTGCCATGTAAAGTTGGCACACTCTTTCGTACTTGTCAAGGAGAGGAGTATGTATATGTTAAAAAAGTTTCATGTATAAATGGTTGAAAGAGGCAAAAAAACTTTAATGATGGTACATTGCATGATTAAAGGCTAAGATTTGCCTCGTGTTTTTGGATAGAGGTAGTTATGTGTACCACTTAAGTGCTAAACGTTTTTTGGATAGTTATGTGTACCACTTATGTGCTAATCAGATGTCCTATCAAGTTCTTGCAAAAAAATATCTCTTATGAAGCTTGGAATGATAGGAAGTCCTATGTAACTCATTTGCATATTTTTGGTTATCTTTATTATGCTCTTTTGCTTGAGCAGCAATGCAATAAGCTAGATGATAAGGCGATAAATTGCATTTTTGTGGCATATAAGTCGGAAGAAAGCAAAGGCTCTAGAGTTTACCATCTAGCCATAAGGCAGATTTTGGTAAGTAGAGATGTTATCTTTGTTGAGAACTCAACTCAACCCATGATTTTATGGTTTTATTGAGAAGGGACATGAGTCTAAAGTATGTAAGGCTAAGAAAAGCTTTATATGACCTTAAGCAAGCTCCCAAAGCATGGTATCTCAGCCTCGTGGTTTTATTGAGAAGGCATATGGATCTAAAGTATGTAGCTTAAGAAAAGCTTTATATGGCTTTAAGAGTATGAGAAGATAAACATATACTTGGTTGTTGCAAATGTTTTTTGCAATAGGCCAACTAAGAGTATTCTTTATATGTAAAGAATGTAAAGAGGGGTAAAGATTATTTTTGGGTCATCATTTTTATATGTTGATGATATACTCACAGGTCCTAATGAGGAGATAATCTCAACCTTCAAGGTTGGATTACATGTGTCATTTAAGATGATATATTTGGGCGCGTTGCATTATTGTTTAGGCATACAGTTTATGTAGTATGATGATGGTATTGTGATATTATAGTTAAAGCTTATACAAAGATTGCTTACACAGTTTGGTATTGCTACACTAGTAGATATAGGGGCTAGGCTCTAGGTGTACCATTTTGATGCATCATTTTATCAGTAGCAGCAGGCTATTGGGTCCCTCATTTATCTATGTACTATGAGGCCAAAAATTTAGTTTGGGTCTCCCAGTTGAGCAGATTTATGCACAATCTTGAAAGTAAGCATTGGCAAACTGCTAAGCAAGTATTCCAATACTTACATGGCACTCAGTCCCTTGCATTATTCTATGCTAAGGGGGGTGATATTAAGATGCATGCTTTCAGTGGTTTTGATTGGGCTAGATATTATATTATTCGAGTGTCCCACTAGTGGCTTTTGCTTCGTCTTGGTGATTTACATATATTATGACCCAACAAAGTGGCCACTTCGAGCTGTGAAATTGAGAGTATAGGGAAACTCTTACAACGTCTACAGAGTGTGTATGGCTAAGATTCATTTTAGTACACTAGTCTCCCCTCGATCATAATAGGTTAATAAGTATTGTGCACCATCTTCACTTATATAGCTAGTGTGCATTAGCCATGCGAGGAACCGAATGTTTCATACTAGCACAAAGTACATTGAAGTACATTAGTCGCACAAAGCACATTGAAGTACATTAGTCGCACAAAGCACATTGAGTGCATTAGTCAATTGCGAGGAACCCATTGTTTCATACTCGCACACAACACATTGAGGTGCATTACTTTTATGTCATTATAGAAGAGATTAACATGGTTTATATCTCTTCACATGATAATGTGACAGATATGTTTACAAAGACTCTCTTAAGAGAGAAGTTTGAAGCTTTTCACAAAGCTTTGGTTTGTTGTCATTTGGGAGTTGATCAATTATATAATCTCTCTACATGCTTACATCATCACTACAGGGGAGAGTTTTGTAGACATTTATATGGTAATGATGTGTGGGCATAGGCTAACGATGGGAAAGGGTTCTTTTTTCCCTATGTATATCTACACACTTTTATAAGTGTGTAAGTGTCCTTATCATGTTACTTTACTTGTACTTCAAATAGCAAGTGTCAAAAGTCATTCGTCTTAAGCGAGAAATCGGTAACACAACTCTATAATAGCATTTATGGATCTATTTACACTTAAGGCTTAAGAAGGCATGTCCACTACAACTCTTATTTATTCTCTTCTCTTCTCCTCTTCAAATAAAGGCAGCTTATATTAAGAAGTTAGAGAAGACACTTACTGTCATGAGAATATATTTTAAGTCCTCTTTAAGAATATTATTTTCCCCTCTTGAGTAATTTGGAGACGCCTAGGTTACTCTTGTGTCATGCCAGCTAGGTTAATATCATGGGTGACACCACTATAAATATTAATACGTGCGGTTTATGACATATGCTTGGGACCGTCTATGATTATTTCAGTTAGGTTTGTATGGCAGGGTGATTCCTGGGGTACTTACGCCTGGTAGTCATGAGTTGGTGATGGTTTGTGCCTGTTTAATATTTGTGAGATTAATTTGATTATTAATTGGGCTTATATTTTCAGGTGATGAAGATTACGAGGATTGATGAATAATGTCGAGGAGAATGTTTCTTATGCGCATCATATTTATTTTTACAAGCGTAGCTTGTAACCTTAGTAGTTGATTTTTCCATTTTGATACATTGGGAAAAATACATTTATAATGTTGAATTTATTAAAGCCTAAAGGCTTTACTCTAGCCCCAATTCTTGGGACACTCTATTTTTGTTGTGGAAGAGTGTCGTGCTCTCTAAAAGCACACTTTGTATATTTTTGGGGGCTATGGCCTATTTTTAGTGGAAAAGCTAATAAAAATACTCTTGTGTGGGAGGAAGGCCATGCACAAGGGGGGGGGGGGGGAAGATTGCACCCAGCATGTTTGTCTTGGAGCTAAGTATTATGTTTGCTATGCTTTTGTTCAATTTATTTGATTTTGTTGAAACCTGCAAAGCATGTGTTTTCATGGTTGAATTTATGTGTTGAATTTCTCAAGTATTCCACAAGCTATCCTAGAGAACGATTCCGTTTTCAGTGGTATCAGAGCTTGGGCTAGGAGATTTGTGGAAAGGTGAGAAAGGTCTTCATCAACACAACTCTCAAGAAAGTTGCGGGCTTTTAACCGGTAGGCAAAAGAAGGGTTTGTGGTCTCTAACCAAAAATTCAAATTCTCAAACTAGCTCTACTTCTCAAACCCACTTATCTCTTCCCAAAACCATTCTTCTTCATTGAAAAGTGGTTTTGCTCAAAGCTTCATGAATTTCAAATCCAACCGTATAGATGGATTTCCCATAGCCAAAAACCTCATGTGATGTGCTCAGTTTTTGCAAAGGTTCAAGGTGGAAGTAATCTATAATGGACGGACTGCATGCTGTGTGAATTTTGAGCCATGAAAAATAAAGAAAATCAAGCAAAGTGATGCGCCAATTTGCAGCCTCACGGGCGAAAAATGTGAGAAGAAGATTACAAAAAAAAACAATTAAGCTCCTAATTGCTTAATCTCAATTAAGCCAAATCTTCATCTTAACCCAATTCTACTTTTCCCAAGCCCAATGCATGTCACATCAACTTTTGGAGCTTTCACACTACCTATTTTCCTATTTCAAGGAAAATTTCAAAGAATTGCAATTTTCAGATTTTTGGGTGCAGAAAATTGATTTTTCAGGACTCAAAGAGGCTTAAAAAGGCCAAATAAATGCCAGAATATTCCAAAATAATTTCTGAAAAATTTTAAAAATTCTCAAAAATTATTACAAAGGTTTGGCCAAGTTTTCAAAATTTTTTGAGCAGTGTTCAAGGTGCAAAAAATTATTTCTTCAGCATTTCGACTAGCCCAAGTCTCTTAAATCACTCGGAATTGCTCGGGACTTGTGCGAAACGAAGGGAATTCGACCCAACCATTGAACCAAAGTCTTTGTTCAGTTTCAACACAAATCGAATTGTGGAAGAATTGAGATAAGTACAATCATTTGCTTTATTTACATACATCAAATAATATCAATTTACACCATCCACCAAAGAGCTGTCAATGCTACACTTCAAGCACAAAATTCACGGAAAGATTCTAAAATCAGTCGTAAAGCTTTTTCATTTCAGAATTATGATGGCAAGAAAGATGCTCGAGTCCTTTTGGCATGGCTTAGTCAATTGGATGACTACTTTTCGGGGGAGAAATTTTTCGAGAAGGACAAGATCAAATGTGCGGCTAATCACATGGTGGATAGCGCAGCTTTATGGTGGAGCGTCATCAAGCAAGGACGTGACAAACCAGATTCATGGAAAAGGTTTCAAAGGCTAGTGAAAAAGCATTTCTTATCTTCATAATTTAAAACTAAAACTAGGCATCAATGGGATACATTGCATCAACTTGAAAAAGAAAGCATGTCTCAGTACGTGGAGAAGTTTTGGAATACATTACTACAGGTACAAGTTGTGGAGAAAGTCAATGAGAAGGGCCAAAAGAGGAAATTCATTTCGGGCCTTAAGTCTACAATTAGGGCCGATGTGAATATGTTTAGACCTCATTCACTTTCTACAGCTATATCTTTGGCAACAAATTCCGAACGCAAAAATGGTTTTCTTAGAGAGGCCAAGTCATTTGAGAGTAACCACTCTAAACCTCTTTCTAAACCTTTTCATGCTTCAAGAAATTTTCATAAGCCAGGGTTTGACAAAGGCAAGGAGATGGTCAAAGGCGAATCAAATTCAAAGAAAGTCAACGGTGGCAAGCCCAAAGGTCCTCCAATCAAATGTTTTCGATGTCATAAAGAAGGACATATAGCACCAAATTACCCAGAACGTGCAAAGAATCCAACACCTGCGACACTAGTCAATATGCTTGAAGGGGACGACAATGAATCGCTCAAGCAAGAGGGTAACTCTGACCCTGACTATTCAGAAGCAGAAGGTAAGCCTCAAGCTCATTCGTTACTCAAAATAAAAGGAAAAAATAATGAGCATGAAGTCATTGTTTTGCATGACGATGGTAGCACTCATGACTTTATTTCTGAAAAGGCAATTAGAGCTTTAAACATTTAACCTTCATCTACACATTATAGAGTTAAAGTTGCATTTACTAGAACCAAGTATAATTGCATGTAAGAGGTGAAAGGTTTAACTTTAAGCATCAATTCCTTAACAGAGATTACCTAAGTCTAGGCCTGAAGACCATAGTATTGACTTATTGCCAGGCAACTCTCCACCTTGTAAAGCTCCTTAT
The DNA here is from genome assembly GCF_041138505.1 of Cibotium barometz. Lineage (NCBI taxonomy): Eukaryota > Viridiplantae > Streptophyta > Polypodiopsida > Cyatheales > Cibotiaceae > Cibotium > Cibotium barometz. The sequence goes on from NC_141096.1 coordinate 11,626,653, forward strand.
AGAGTCAACAATTTAGAGCAAAAAGAAATCCAAAAACAAATCGAGGATTTGTTAGAAAGAGGCCTTATTAGACCTAGTAGTTCACCCTTTGGAGCTCCAATCCTTCTTGTTAAGAAGAAGAATGGAACTTTCCGAATGTGTGCTAACTACCGAGCATTGAACAAAATCACTGTCAAGAACAGATACCCTATCCCTAGGGTAGATGACTTACTTGATAAGCTTAGAGGTTCAAAGGTCTTTAGTAAGATTGACTTAAAGTCTGGTTATCATCAAGTACGCATGACTGAGTCACAGACATATTCAAGACTGCATTTAGAACCCAGACTGGCCATTATGAGTTTTTGGTTATGCCATTTGGTTTGACCAATGCTCCAGCTACATTCAGTCGTATGATGAATCGCATTTTCCTAAAGTTTCAAAACTTTGTTGTAATGTTCTTTGATGATATTCTTGTTTTCAGCGAGAATCGTCAAAAGCATGAGCAACACTTGGAGCAAGTGTTTAACCTTTTGAGAGAAAATGAATTGTATGTCAATCCTGAAAAGAGTTCTTTCTTTCAAAAAGAGATTGAATACTTAGGCCATATAGTGTCAACTGAAAGAATCCGTGTGGATCCTAAGAAGATTGAGTGTATAGCCTCTTGGCCTACACCTCGAGACATTCATGACCTTAGATCTTTTCTAGCTCTATGTAGTTACTATAGGAAGTTTGTCAAGAATTTTGCTTATATTGCACATCCTTTGACGGAACTTCTCAAGAAAACTATATTTTTCCATTGGACCGAAAGTCAAGATAAATCTTTTCTAGTACTCAAGGATGCATTAACTCATGCACCAGTTCTTACACTACCTGACTTTCAAAGACCATTCTTTGTGGTAGTAAGGCAAAGGTTTTGGTGCTGTGCTTTTGCAAGACAACCATCCTATTGCCTATGAAAGTCGAAAGCTAAAACCTGCTGAAACAAATTATAGTACATATGACAAGGAATTAGCAGCAGTTGTGCATGCCTTGAAGATGCTAGTAACTGATGCTAGTGGCAAAGGTTTTGGTGCTGTGCTTATGCAAGACAACCATCCTATTGCCTATGAAAGTCGAAAGCTAAAACCTGCTGAAACAAATTATAGTACATATGACAAGGAATTAGCAGCAGTTGTGCATGCCTTGAAGATTTGGAAGCATTACCTAATGGGTTCAGAATTTCTTATCAAGACTGATCAACAAAGCATTAGGCATTTGCTTTCGCAACCCCTTAGTCAGATAGGCACATCAAATGGGCATCTTTCATACAAATTTTTCAACCCATGATTCAATACCAACCTGGAAAGGAAAATGTTGCCGATGCTTTAAGTAGAAGACCACATATCAACAACATTTCTGCTATTGAAAGTGAACCATTTGTACTTATGAAAGAAACTTATGAAGTAGATCCAGATTTTTCTGAGATATGGATCAAATTGCGTGAAAACAATTGGACACCTCAAGGAAATTATTCTCATAATGATGGCTATCTTTTCTTTGAGAAAAGATTATGTGTTAACCCTATAGACAACTTGTCTTGGAAGAGATGCACCAACCACCATTCATGGGACATAGAGGAGTTTCCGTGACACTTCAAGTAGTTTCCCGAGAATTCTTTTGGCCTCATTTGAAAAATGATGTAGCAAAATTTGTAGCTAAGTGTAACATTTGTCAAGCAATTAAAAGCTACAAAGGCAAAGCTTTGGGATTGCTTATGCCTTTACCCATTCCAGACCGACCATGGGAACAAGTGTCTATGGACTTCATTACAGGCTTTCCTACTACTTCCAGTCATCATGACATGATTTAGACAATAGTGGATAGGTTTAGTAAGCAAGCCTATTTCATTCCATGTAAAAAGACACTGACTTCTCAGCAAGCTGCGACCATATTTGTCAAGCAAATCTTTGTTCATCATGGTCTACTCAAAGTGATAGTTTCTGATAGAGATTCCAAATTTTGTAATCACTTTTGGATTGCTCTTTTCTCAAACTTAGGCACTAAGTTAGATTTTTCTACGGCTTTTCATCCTGAATCAAATGGACAGACCGAAGTCACGAATAGCACTATCTTGGATATGCTTAGAGCCTATGTTTCCTAGCAACCTAGTTCATGGGATAAGTACATACATCTACTCCAATTTGCTTATAATAATACTCCTCATTCTGCTACTGGTCGAGCACCATTTGAGATTATCTATGGTAGAGCTTTGCCTATTCCGGCTACTAGACTCTCCCATAAGATTGAAGCTGCTGACCAATTTACTCGAGACTTTGATCGCATTTTATCTGAAGTGCATGATTGTATTGCAAGAGCTCAAGAGAAGTATACATTTTAAGCAAATAGGAAGCGTAAAGATTTTTCATTCCAAGAAGGTGATTATGTACTTTTGAGAATTGAGAAGAGACGATTGAAGAGTGTGGAAAAATTCCCTGCAGTTAAACTTGCACCTAGATACTATGAACCATTTAAAATTATTGAAAAGATTAACGATGTGGCCTATAGACTAGAGTTACCATCTAATTGGAATATCCACAACTCTTTCCATATTCATCTCTTGAAACCCTTTCGAGGAACACTTCCTTCTCACCCAATTTATGAGGAACCACCTCTTGTTGAAGGAGAGGAAGAAGTCTTAGTTCCTGATGCTATTATTGATCAAGAGACGACAACAACAAGAACTGGGAACCAATACATCAAATATCTTTTGACATTCAAAAACCATCCTCAAGAAGATGCAAAATGGATGCCCGAGAAATTTTTCCGAGCTTATCCTGAGATCCTTCGTTCTTTTCAAACCCAGCGAACCTGTAATTGAGGGAAATTGCAAACTCAAGCAAGAGGGATGTCATGAGAATATATTTTAAGTCCTCTTTAAGAATATTATTTTCCCCTCTTGAGTAATTTGGGGACGCCTAGGTTACTCTTGCGTCATACCGGCTAGGTTAATATCGTGGGTGACACCACTATAAATATTAATACGTGCGGTATATGACGTATGCTTGGGGTCGTCTATGATTATTTCAGTTAGGTTTGTATTGCAGGGTGATTCCTGGGGTACTTACGCTTGGTAGTCATGAGTTGGTGATGGTTTGTGCCTGTTTAATATTTGTGGGATTAATTTAATTATTAATTGGGCTTATATTTTTAGGTGATGAAGATTACGAGGATTGATGAATAATGTCAAGGAGAATGTTTCTTATGCGCATCATATTTATTTTTACAAGCGTAGCTTGTAACCTTAGTAGTTGATTTTTCCATTTTGATACATTGGGAAAAATACATTTATAATGTTGAATTTATTAAAGCCTAAAGGCTTTACCCTAGCCCCAATTTTTGGGACACTCTATTTTTGTTGTGGAAGAGTGTCGTGCTCTCTAAAAGCACACTTTGTATATTTTTGGAAGCTATGGCCTATTTTTGGTGGAAAAGCTAATAAAAATACTCTTGTGTGGGGGGAAGGCCACGCACAAGGGGGGAAGATTGCACCCAGCATGTTTGTCTTGGAGCTAAGTATTATGTTTGCTATGCTTTTGTTCAATTTATTTGATTTTGTTGAAACCTGCAAAGCATGTGTTTTCATGGTTGAATTTATGTGTTGAATTTCTCACAAGTATTCCACAAGCTATCCTAGAGAACGATTCCGTTTTCAGTTACAAAACATAGAGTGCTTTAATGAGCCTCACATCCTTGGAGATGACAGAATCTCTCATCTTTAACAATTCCTGAATTTTCTGTATCACCTGGCTTTCCTTTAGCTTTCTTATGCAGACAAAGAAGCTTGGTGTCAAGATCTTTCAACCGTCTTTGTATGAATCTTTCACCTGCATGTATCAAGTTCTCTTTCAACATGAAGCTGTTAGTAGGCATATTGTTATAAACGGAATCAAGTCTATGTAACCACAAGCATCATAACAGTTCAGTTCTCAAGACAGCCCATAGTTCCAAAGTGCAACCAATACCTTCTCCAAGTAACATGTTTTTCCAGCCAAGGGTGTAGCGATTCCATAACTAAATGCATTTGGCCAATGACTCGAAGCATTCCTTTGCAATAGGGCAGTGCATGAATATGTGTAGGTCATCCTCAACCTCCTTGCATCTGTGGCACTTCCCATCCCCAATATTAAGTTTGAGGGCTTTAAGTTGAGTCCAAATAGCTCTGAACATAACCAACCAAGCTAGGCACGCTTTTTTTGGTTCCACATATTTATTCCATAACTTACCAAACAAAAAGTACCATTGTGTTCTGTCCATCTCTTGTTTAAAGTGCAATAGATAGGAGCAATCCCCTGTTTGGGGGGGATAGGAAGTAGGCCCTTTTGACTCTTCCATTGGAAAGCTTTGTGAATTGGCATATCTTGAATCCATAGCAGCCATGTGTCTGATTGGTGCCATAAGCTGATTCTTGCCCCAATAAGGTCTAATTTTGCATATGTCACATTATAGTCTCTGATCAAATCAGCTCTGGACATCTAAGAATTGATGTCTCTGTCGTCCCAGATATCCCACCAGCAGAGCAGATTCCTTTCATGTGCATCCTCAAAGCCGCTTCAGCCTGGGCATTATCAATTGGGGGGAGGGGAATGCTTGGCCACCAGATGGAGTCTCTCCCATGTATACCCCATGTGTAGCTAGGTTTCTCAGAAAGGATAAGGCTAGTCTTGACAGCATTCCAAGTTGATGTTATATACGTTGTTTTCCATCCATCTTTGAAATCGATCATTTATGTTCCCGGGTTTTGGCACGTATGCGTTAAGAATAAGGAACAATTGTACCTTCAAAATGGAAGGGACGGCAATACTCTCAGCAATTGAGGTGTTCCGAACCGATTGGTCGTAGGTTTCAATCCCGGTTCCGCAGGGAAGCGCTTTCCCCTCACGCATAGCACAATCATTGGTAAATTCAACTCAACAGGTATCAAGTTGAGGTCATATTTGCACTATAGGCACGAGTTAACCTTACAGACCGAACAGAGGCTAGTAAAATCTAACGCAACACTTAGAAGGTCGGTATAACGGCGTGCCCACATGCTAGGAGAATGGCATCCAAAGGCATGAAGCTTGCTTACCACCCTGAGATCGACGGTCAAACAGAAAGGGTAAACCAAGTAATCGAAGATATACTTCGGTCATGCTATGGCAGGGAACCCAAGAAGTGGCTAAGTTATCTGCACCTAGTCGAGTTCTCCTACAAGGCTTCTTATCACCGAAGTATTGGGATGAGCCCTTTCAAAGCTCTGTATGGACAAGATTGCTTAACTCCATTAAAGTGAATAGACCAGCTGGCTACCAACCGGTTTCACCATGAAATTGCTTGCCATAATTGTGAGCGGGAGGAGGTTCTTCCACTCTTAGGGAATTGTTTGAGCTAAAATTGATCAAGATTTCTAGTGATCAACTGCGCCCAGTCTTCAGAGGGGTAGAGAAAGCTTTTCAAGACCCATTTGGCAGCAGCCAGTCTATTAGCTAGGTTGGACACATCTTTGATACCAAGGCCCCCTTTACCTGTTTCCAAACAGCACCATTCCCACCTGACTTTAGGGATTTTCCTAATCCAGGGGTCCCCTCCCCATAGATAGTTCCTATATAACCTTATGAATTGTATTAAATCATATCTGGAGATCTCTAACAGCAGCTGAGAAAGTAGACGATAGAAGGGATAATGAAATGGTTGATTACCATCTTTCTGTCCCCAAGTTCAGATGCATTTTCTGCCATCTGGTAAGTTTCCCTTCCACCTTATTTAACACCCATAGCCATCTCTGCTTAAGGGTGACCTTGAAGCCCATGGGAATGCCCCCAATAATCTGAAAATTACTCCCTCTTCCAGGACCTTACAACCAGCTTGGATCAACAAGCTTGGATCAACCAGTTAGGAGGCTTTTCAATGAGAGTCTTGATACATGTTTTCTTATGGTTAATAACTGATCCAAAAGCCCTGCAAATAAATGTCCAAGCATTCCTAGAAGCACCTAATGCTTAGCTCATTATTAGCAACCATAGCATTAGTATCAGCAACAACAAACATTTGGGTGCATAATTGCTTATTGTTTGGGAAGAGAGATGCCATTCATTTTCCCTTTGTCCATCCTATCATCACTAATTAGCAAGTTCATACCATCTGCAGCAATAGCATAAAGGAGAGGTGCTAGAGGGCAGCCTTGTTTGATAGATTTGGTACAGGAGAAAGCACCAAAAAGCATACCATTGACATTCACCCTAGCAGTGGCATTCCCAAAAAGAGTACTCACCATCTGGATGAGATGCTGACCTTCACCCATATGTTTAAGGGATTCTAGTACATAATGCCAGCACAGCTGAGGCTATCATAGGCTTTATCAAAGTCAATTTTGAAAAAGATGTAGTCCTGTTTAGATTCTTCTGCATACTCCATACCCTCCCACAAGGTGATAATGGCATCCAGAATGTACCTTCCTTTGATAAATCCCTTATGCTCCTGTCTGATCCAATTCTTTAGTTGATTGGACAGCCTCACAGCTAAGGCCTTGGCAAATATTTTGTATGCACAGTTTAACATGGTAATAGGCCTCCAATTGCTCAAATCATTCTTCTCTCCTTTCTTATGGATAAGTTTTATCCAACCCTCATTGATTGAGAGGGGCAACGCCCCAAGAGAGACAGCCTCCTGCCACACCGCCAATAAGGGAGACAACAAGAGATCCTTGAAAGCCTTGTAGAATTAAACGAGCATGCCATCAACACCTGGGCTTTTCCTCACCTTTAGGCAGTCTATGGCCTTACCAATCTCCTCTTTGGAGATATTGTTTTCTAGCTCTTTAGCTAGTGTGTCAGGAATGGTTGGCTTCCTAGCTTGCCCTATGAGTTGGTCCTTGGTCACCCCTCCCCCATTACTAAATATATTATTAAAGTGTTTGAAGACTCTTATTCTATTCCCTTCCTCTCAGAGGAGTTACCCGGAGTGTTAGGATCATGCAATGTAGGGATTACATCCTTACATTGTTTGACTTTCAGCATTTTGAACATCTCAAGAGTGGGTAGGTCAACTTTCCTAGCCCACCAATCTCTAAAGAATAGGAGGGCCTACTTCTGGGATAACTCCTTTTCTCTCCTAATTTCAGCCCTAGTACTAAGAACAGCTTCTTGAATTGCAGGGTCTTCCTTGTTGGCTATCACTTCCAACTCTTTTAGTTTCAGATAAAGCAAGTTTCTTCTGTTTTTCTTGATTCTAGTTACCTCTTTCCTGATGCATATCAATAGGGCTTGGATAGATTTGATGGCCAAACTCCATGCCCTTGTAGGGGTGAGATCACAGCAGTTGAAGAATTCAGTCCAGATTCTTTTGACTTCCTCCTGACAATAGGTATTTTAAATCGGGCTAGATCCGTGTGGAACCACTGATTAGAGACCTTTTTGTCATGGTTGTCCAACACTAATATAATGGGGTAGTGATCTGAGAGGCAAGTAGAGATCAGTTTTAGATTCACATTTGATGTAGGAGTTACCCAAGGTTTTGCTAATATATCCTCTGTCCAATCTAGCTTTCCTGGTCAAGTCCCCATGGGCATAATTCTGCCACGTGTAATCACCAATATTCCCTACGTCACATAGCCCAAAGTGATTAGCAGTGCACTGCCAGGCTTGGAGCTCAGCCCCTTTTATGACTTGACCCAAACCTCTTAACCTGTCATTTTTGGATTCCACCATATTGAAATCCCCCATTTGGATGATAGGATCAAGAACACTTCTCAAGGTACCCCAAGTTTTGATTCTGATAGCCTGAGCACCTCCAGCATAAATACCAATGAAGGAGAAGGTGGTCATTTCAAATGCAGCCCACTAATCATACATATCAATCCTCACGTCCTTCAGCTCATTCTGATGCTCCACATGCATGCCCACAACCACTCCTCCAGAGCCCTGACAGTGGGTTATGTAGATCCAGATGTGCTCTTTAGAAATGTTGAGAAACCTTTTTTCAAGCTCATCCCGGCTCACTTTGACTTCAGTTAGAGCTATGAAGTCAAATCTACCTTGTTTCCTCAGCCATTGTTTCACTAGTTGGACTTTTGAAAGGTCAGTCAGCCCCTTAACATTCAGAGTGGTGCATCTCATTTTCCCTTTTTCTAAGTGTTGACCTTTTTAGGTCCCACTTTAGAGGCAACTTGAGGTGTGGTGGATCCAACCTGAGCATGCATTCTTTTCAATTCCTTCACTATCTCCATTTCTTTGGGGGGAATACCATTTGCTGTATTAGACAGAGACTACTCAGCCCTGACTTGCTCATCTCCCATTAAACCAGCCATCACTGGTCATGGTCCATTTGGTTAGTTTCAGCCAGAATTCTGGATCTATCCAGAGGTGTGGATTGAATGAACTCTTGGGAGTCAACCGAGTCTTCAGGGTCCGAGATGTTGTCTAGTAAGGCGAAGGAATTAGAAAAAGCCCTTTGGTTTCCCGACCTATTTTGTCTAAAGGTCTTCCTCCTATTGGGTACTGTAAACTTTTCTCCCTTTTCTTTTGAGGTAGAGGGAGCAAGGGGAGGGGGCACAGTCAGATTCTTATTCACTCCACTAGGCTGAGTTTGGTTGCTGGCTGTAGGAAGATTAGGGGCACTAATGGCACTTAGATTGGGTATTTGGAAGGACATTCTCTGATAACATGCCCTTGCTTTCCACAGTGGAAGCATGCGTTGGGAAGGTGTTTGTACAAAATGCTTTGCTGGATGCTATAATCACCACAATTGATTTCAATCTCGTCTATGAGGGGCCTATCTAGATCCACTTCCACAAGGACCTGAGGATGCCAAGCCGAGTTGTAATCGTTCTTGGGCCTCATGCCTAGAACTTTCCCTATGGGAGATACATTTTTTTTGAGCCAAGGGTACAAGTAAAAAGGCAGGTTGGGTAGTTCTACCCACACAGGACATGCTGAAGGCTTTGGACCCTTAGGGTTAAAGTTTTTAGACCAAATGAAGAAACAGAAAGGGATGTTCCTGTACATCCACTGCCCTGACCCTAGGAACATTAGAGCCATATTTGAGTCTTTGAAAAGAAAGAGGTAATACCCATTTGGGAGGGCTTGGATGATATCTACCTCAATACCAATGGAGAGCCAGTTGTCTTTGACCCAACCCCTACTAAGGAAATCTACTTTGGCAGTCGTGGCCTGAACAGTAACCCTACTAAGCACCGGGCTGTGTAATCTATTTCCAAAGATTGAACCAGATTTGGTGGAAGATAGACCAGAGGTTTAATGGAAGAGGGATTACCTGACGGGGCCGCTACCTTTGCTGGAGATTGCTTGTTAGTCTGTGCATCTTCTTCGACTTATTTCTGCAGCAACAGCATCAGATTTAGTTCTTCCACTCAGGCTCTGGAATCTTCCAATTGTTTTTTGGTCTCCAGGAAGTCTTCTAACACCATAGCTTCTCAATTGCCATCCATGGTAGGAGGCCACTGTAGCAACTATTGAAATGGTGCTTGAGTACTCTTGACTGGAGATGAAATCTGTGCAGTCCTAGAGCCAGAACCCTGCGCCCTGAGCAGAGTGGGGGTTCCCCCTCCACTCGGTGCCCATGCACCTGAGGGGGGACGCTATCGAGAAGGGGAAAAAAACTGTTGCCAGCCAGAAGTGAGCCTCTGGGCAACAGGCACAGAGGAAGACGAGAGAATATAGAGGCCCCCTAACAGTAACAACACACCATCGCGATCAAGACCTACGCAGCTCTCGCCGGCGATCCTTTTGTGTTTTGATTTACCCTTCTCTTCTCCTCTTCTTCTTTTGTCTTGTGGAGCTAAGTAATGGACAGTGTGACGGATCATTGCTTTTTGCAATTACACTAGCCATTACAATCATGACTTGCACCTTAGTGACGAGTGTGCAACCATATTTGTAAATTTGTTAAATGTGTTCAGTAATATCAAAGGCAATCATTGATGGTGATAATAATATCAAGGAACCTCTCAACGTCAAGCTAACCTTGTAAGTAATTTCAAAGGAAAGGTATGCTTGTGAATAACATGTACACGATGGTGGGCGCCGTCAGAATTGGGCGGGATATGGTGTAAACACGTAGGGGGCGAATCCCGGCGGCAGAGCCCAGTATCGCCCTCCTGTCGCCTTGCTCCGTCAATCGTCTCAGCCTGCTCCGTCTACTTCCTTCGTCTGCCGCCGTCGGATCTGGCCGTGAAAAGAGTCTTGGGAAAAAAAAACCATGATAAATATTCACTTTAAATTGTGGAATATTTTCACAGATTTTATTGATAATGTGGAAAATAGATTATGTTTCAGTGCAAGAAGCTTATGTGAAACACTTTCTATATACACTATATTACATTATGGAAAAAAAAACTTGTTTACAAATGCCATTTCTTCTCCAATCAATAATGAAAAAAGGATGTACATAAGGCTTAGAAAAGGCAGTTTGGTAGTGTTTGCTATAGAGTTTTTGAGAAAAAAAAAATTGTCATTTGGGAGGTCTAATAACTTCACAAAACTCAGCAAGCTTAAACACTTTCAATATTTCAATTTAAATATTAAGAAAACCTTTATTGTTTTTCACAATATAATATTATTATAAAGATCCAAACTACACTTCCTAAACTGATACATTTCCTTAATCTTTTTCGTTCTGGAGTGATAAAAAGGGTAAATCTCAAAAGGTAAATTTCCTTAATCTTTTTCGTTCTGGAGTGATAAAAAGGGTAAATCTCAAAAGGTAAAACAACTTATTATGGTCGCTATTTGTGTAATTAGACATCATCCTCAATACGTTTTAAATCGTATGGATATCTTTTATTGGTTTCTTTGTACATTTAATGTAATGTTATTGTACGAGTTTGATGTTACCACTAGCACAATAAAAAGAAAGTAAGATAGTTATAAGAGTATAAATCAATACAACATTTTTGTTACAAATATTTTACGTTTCTTTATATATAATTAAACCATGGTGACTTGTTCCATGCAAGCTTCAAAAAATCTACTTTTGATGATTGATTATACCATAAATAGTGTTTTTCATTATAAACCGCATTTTTATGCAAGCTTCAAAAAATCTACTGATTTAACACAAGTAGTGTTTTTCATTGTAAACCACATTTTAGTGTTTGCCAATCAAAGTCTCAAAATGTTCTAGATGGAAAAAGAAAAAGATACATAATTAATTAGATAATTCTTTGAGGCCAAACATGCTTGCAAAATTTTGTATTTCTCCTACCTAGAAATAAGTACTTCATAACGTGCAATTGGTTTACAATGCTCAATGATGTTAGACATACAATAGTACTGTACTATGAGGCCATGTACTTATACCATCGACACTTTTATCCTGCTAGGTTTTTTTCCATGGCCATCCACGTGTGAAAGGTCAGCTTAGGGCTAGCTACTATATAAGCAATCTCATCCATAGTTTATGATTGTTGTTCATTTTACTTTCTCCTTTGTACTTCTAGAGAGCTTTATCTCTCTCCTTTGAGCTTTGCCAATCTCTCATAATTAGACTTGTTATTGTACTTTTTATTTTCATTGTGGTTAGGTGGTTGCAGAGAAGCTCTTAATGCAAACAGAGCTTTCATATTGAGCTCAAAACTTCTCTGTTTTATGAGCTGATAGTCATTTTGTAGACTTGTTATTGTACTTTTTATTTTCATTGTAGGTGGTTGCAGAGAAGCTCTTAATGCAAACAGAGCTTTCATATTGAGCTCAAAACTTCTCTGTTTTATGAGCTGATAGTCATTTTGTAGCTCTTCGTCACTAACAGTTGTGGAGCAAGCAAGTTTCACTCAGTCCAATCATGTGTTAGTAGCAACAGTCTTGATCTCAATTAATTTACGGACGATGTCGACTCAACGTTTAGATCTATCAAAAGGATATGCCGCATCCCCACCGCCTCACCTGCATTTAACACATGGCAGATAAAGATCGCTTGACTCTGCAATCATTTCTCAGGTGCAATCACTCTTAGGTGCAATCACTCTTAGGTGCAATCAGTAGATTCTGCAATCGTTTTTAGGTGCAATCACTCTTAGGTGCAATCAGTAGATTCTGCAATCGTTTTTAGGTGCAATTGCTCTTAGGTTTACAATCACCCGATTCAATTGTTCAATCGTGGATTTCTTCAATCGCAATCGAACCGGTCAATCACCCTCTCCCTCCCTCTCTCCCCTCTTTAACCACTCTCTCTCTCTCTCTCTCTCTCTCTCTCTCTCTCTCTCTCTCTCTCTCTCTCTCTCTCTCTCTCCTCTCCTCTCCTCTCTTTGTAAGATCCCCTTACCTTGTATTTTATTAATAGAATTTATGAGACGTGTAGAGAGAGAAAATGGAAATAAATGATGAAGTTATCAGTCGTTGAGGTACAAAGTTTTGTAAAAAAATTAGCTTATAAAGACTAGTTGTAGTGAGTGTACCAAAATTTTGATGTCAGAAAAAATAAATGAAAGCCTTGGAAGCCTGTTTGCACATGTGTGTGAAAAATCTTGGTAGTGGTGAGTAATAAATGAAGATGAAAGAATTTAAAGAAATGGACCCCAAAAATGAGTTCAGCATATGCAGATTACCCTGTAGTCCAAATATCCGCATAAAATGTTATGGGCATCCCCCAGAAAATAATTAAAAGATCCACCTTAGGCAAGGAGTGTCATTAATTAATAAATCTCCTAAGGTTAAACGGGCTAAGATTCCAAAACCATGGTATGGTGGAAAAACCGTGGGTAGAATTGTTAGGTGGAAGATGGAAAACCATGGGTAATTTCTAGATTGTCAGGTGGAAGATGGAAAACCATGGGTAAATTCTACAGTGATAAGTTTGATAAGTGGATTTCACTAACTTGGGTATCATGTATGGTATGGAAAACCATGGGTAAACTTTAGAGTGGTAAGTGGATTTCAGTACCTTGCGTATCGTGTGCATATCTCTATTAGTTCACTCCAACAACAAAAAAAGGGGCTCATGCAAATCTCAAACCTTAGTGTAGTCCATAATTCACTTAAGTGCTCTTAAATCGATTATGGTTACACGGTAGGCTAAAGTTCCCACTTATCTAGAGTGTTCATGGATGCATGTGGGGCTGGTTGGGGCTATAAAAATAGGCCCTCTCCCTTCATTTTTTCCACACCTCCTTCAAGAGCTCCTAGATGCTAGATTTTATCATCATTACCCTCTTACAGCAGTACTTAAAGCCCTTACATTATCATAGTACCTACAATATTTATATTTGAGCTAGTACATATCATATTTGAGCTAGTGCATATCATATTTGAGCTAGTACACATCATATTTAATCTCTTTTTGGGCAGTAAAATCAAGGCAAAAACTCGTAGACTTTTTGAGCAATTCGGGAGCCTTTATCTACTCTATAGCACTTCTATTTAATCAATTTTCAAGCCTTATACAAGTAAGTTGGCTTCACATTATTCAAATTTGATATTTTAAAGTACAATATGTACCTTTCTCTAGATTCAAAAACTCATTAAATTGTGAAAGGAATAAACTTTTTATTATAATTCGACTCTCTATAAATAAACCAAAGAAGAATAAGTTATTTAAACTTATGCATATTTGATCTCTAGACCCTTAGAGTCTAAATTGAATAGTCTAAATTAAATGGTCCAAGTAGGATGCCTTAGTTAAAACTTATGCGTATTTGATCTCTAGACCCTTAAAGTCTAAATTGAATGGACCAAGTAGGATGAACCTTAGTTAAACTTATACGTATTTGATCTCTAGACCCTTAAAGTCTAAATTGAATGGACCAAGTAGGATGAACCTTAGTTACTCTATTAGTCTACCTTCAAATTGAGAATTTCTTAGGCTATAAATATGAATCAATCCAACCTTGGGATAAAAAATGCATAGAAGAACTAGGCATATTTTTTATATGTTTGGGCCCCTAGCTTTACCAATTTAGGATTAGAGAATTTTGGGAATATGATCCCCTTAAATTTGCTTAAGGTTAATTCTAGAAATTTTATAATGTTAGGTTATTTAATCTAAAGTATGCATATGCGAATTTCCCTTTTCAAATACACTTAGTGTGCATATGCATAAGGATTATGCTTTATTTAAGGGAGTAATTGTTTAATTCAAGTGCATCTTTGCTTTACAAAAAATTCATTGGATTAAGATCTTAGGAAAGGACCTTGGAACCAATAAAGGAAGATGGTATAAATCTAGAGAGACAAGATTTCTCTAGGGACCTTTTTATCTCTCTAGAAGTTAGATTATAGATAGAACATTGTCATAGACTTAACCCTTCACCTAAGAAGAATTTTTTGGGACAAAATGATGGCTTGAATTCAAGTGTATCTTGGAATAATTCTAGAGAGAAGAAAATTCTCTAAAAATAGTGTATCTCTCTAGAAAGAGGATTATGTTTAAAAGGAAAATTCCTAATGTTAAATTCTCCTTCAGAAAATAATTTAGTAGTTTTCCTTGAGTCAAAAACAAAGGATAAAAAGGGTGAAGTAAATCTCAAATCAAACCCAGAGAGAGAAGACCTTAGATTCATTTTTAAGTCTAGAGGTCAGAATTCTAGAGTAATATAGAGTTTTAAAAGTAATAAGATACTTATTTAGACTAAGAGAAATATTCCCTTAGTCTAAGGTTTACATCAAGAAGAACCTTAAAGAATAAAGACTAATCCAAAACTACTTAGGAGAGAGAAAGAGAGGTAGTTAGACCCAAGCTTTTAGTTAAGAAAAAAGAATAAAGACTAATCCAAAACTACTTAGGAGAGAGAAAGAGAGGTAGTTAGACCCAAGCTTTTAGTTAAACTAGTTAGTATTAAGAAAAAAAATTTATCAATAAAGAGAACCAACAACCCAGTTGAGACTTTTGTAAGCCTTTAAGGACCCATAAGTATATATTATAAAGTAATAAAACTTTTGAAGAAGAAAGGTCTTAAGGACCTAAAGTCTGAAGGCATAGTATATACTAGAAGTCTAGTATTCCCTATAGAGAGCTAACAAAAGTTACAACTTTAGAATTAAGGGATGCAAAGTCACTATAAGACTTACCCTATCTTAGCCCGGTGATTTTAGTAAAAGCTATAATGGCTCCCTGTAAATTCAAGGGAGACCTCGCCTAGACTTTGCAGGCTGAGGATTTGTGATTGAAGTTGTGAATTGAGGACTATGGAAGTCTCTTCATACTTGTGATGGTTTACTAAATTATGGATGTACGAGTGATGCATGACTTTTTTATCATGTTTTACTTGTTTACTTGTATTCATTGTGAGATTGTTTGTTGTGGATGCATGTGAAGATACCACACGTGTGCGTGCTTTGCTATGTAGATGTCACTCGAGTGGTGAATCTTGTCACGAAGATGATTACCTAAGACAACCCATCTCGGTTGGATGTGGGTGTGCTCCTCCCAACATGGACACAATTGGTGCGATGGACAAGGTGTACATGTCTAGGGACTAGATGTGCATGTTAGGTTCATGTGGCTCCTGTGGGACTGGTTAGCTAGAGTGTTCTTGCCTTGGGAGTGGTATGGCTATCAGAATCAGGTCCTTGGATTTTGGCATGACTATTGGATTCAGATGCGAGACTTGTGGGATCCTCTTGTCAACATAGTGGTCTAAGAGAGTGTTTAGGCTTAATAGTGCATACCTTCTTAGTCTAAGGAACACGTCGTGCTGTGCAGAGGTATTGATGAATTTTATAGTGATGGATTTTATAGTGATCTATAATGGTTTATGATGATATATTCCGTATATTTTTATAATGATGTATTTGCACATATTTTTAGTCTTAAGTTTTTCCATTAATTTTTATGTTAAAAAGAAATGTTTGTCATGGGAGAGTGTGTGTGCTCTGTTTTCCGCTTAAGTGTGTGTGCATAATAAAAAAGGAAATTTCAATTATAGATGTGTGAGTTCACACTGGCTCCATAGGCCCAATCCATAGGCCCAATGGAGGGCGGTAGGCTAACCCATGGGATTGGATGCGATTAAGCTGAGCCAATGAAACTAGTTAAAATTTATTAAGAATTCAAATATTAAAAGGCGGTGGGTGGTCAGTTGGACCCGAAGTATGGGTGCTTTCTAAACCTAGATACCAAACTTGAGTATAAACTTAGAAACTTGAAAATTTTCTAGAAACTAGCTTTAGATCGTAGAATTTTTAAGGGAACCAAGGTAGAACCATTCTCTTCAATAATCGAGAAATAAGAAGTCGTGTTGAGCCCACATGGGAGGCATTGCTCCCTACCGCTGCCGATGCCTCTTATTTGTGAGAATTATGAAGTGGACATTTTACTTGGAGGAATCATACTTAATTCCTACCATAAGGTCTACTCCAATCAGCTATATTTGAGAAATTTTTTGGATTGCTGAGCAATAGGATATTGATGTATCGAGGCCCAGAGAGAGTTTACTCTACCCTTAGTCTAGTCTTATGCTATAGGAGGGGATAGGGGTCTCACACACTCTCTCCACTATCTCTCTCTCTCTCTCTCTCTCTCTCTCTCTCTCTCTCTTCTTTTAATAGAAGATATATTACCAAAATGACTTTACAAATGGCCACATGGCTGCCATGTGATGTACTAGCTTTTAAAGAGAATGTGGGTGAGAGGGAGAGCTGCCATGTGATGTACTAGCTTTTAAAGAGAATGTGGGTGAGAGGGAGAGCTTCAAACACTAGCAAGCAAACACACACACACAAGAGAGAGCAAGACACGAGAGAGATGGATAGTTGAATTTTCTTCTATCTTCTTCTTCTCTACTCAAAAAACATAACATAAAGATAAGAGGACACACTATATGGGTTAGTACTCAACTACTACAACATACAAGGGTCGGTCCATAATGTGAACCCGACTAAATGAGCTGGCACTATAACTAAATGAGCTGGCACTATAACTATGCCAGTCTCTAGTAATCCAAAACAGCTGTCACATAGCCTGTCATCCCATTGGCCGCATATCACCCATAATCTCACCAACCATGCCAAGGGTGTAAATGTGGAAGCTATCACCCAGGCAAGTCATCAATGTGCGTCGTAGCACTAGTTGAGCTTGATATCTCAACACATCCCCTTGAGCTCAACTCCGCACACTGCACTCCAAGTAAGCTTCTAAACATGTGGAGCTTCTCTGTGCCCAATGCCTTCGTGAAGATGTCGACCACCTGATCCTCTGTACTAACATATACCAGAACTACATCTCTTGCTAGAACCTTCTCCCTTACAACGTGATAATGCACCTCAATGTGCTTCATTCTAGCATGATATACTGGGTTATTGGCCAACTGGGTTATTGGCCAACTGTATACTGCTCATGTTGTCACAATATATGACAACTGCCCTATCCAACAACGGTCTCTTCCATGTCACCAAATAGCTTTTGAAACCAAGCTGCCTCACAAGCTACCATAGCAGCACCCCTGTACTCTGCCTTAGTACTCGACAAGGTAACTATTGGCTGCTTCTTAACTGCTCCAACTCACAGCAACACTCCCAAATGAGAACATAAAACCATCGGTAGATCTTCTGTCTACAATACTACTAGCCCAATGAGCATCTGTGTACCCATGCAATTGTATCTTTGTACCAGCCTCATAGAAAAGTCCATAATTAACTGTGGACTTTATGTACCTGAGGATCCGTCTAGCCGCACTCAAGTGTGGTTTCCTAGGGGCATGCATAAACTGACTCACAAGTCTAACAACATAGCCCAAGTCTGGTCTTGTAATGGTCATGTAGTATTAAGGCTCTGCTTAGAGCCTAAAGTCATCATCCACATATGAGGGACCTACTGACAGATCAGGCACAAAAGGTTGATCTACCTTTTCCTTCCCTTTTCGTGATACGTGTGTGCGTGCATCATTCCTCAACCTACCTGACCATGATCCATTGCTCAAGGAGTCCCCAGGTCCACTTAGCACCTATGATTGCTGCTCTACACACATCCCCTATTATGGAACTAAGCATGTGCTGCATCACAAACCGCTGCTCACTTCTGTCATCACCTCCATGTTTGCTAGATGATGCATAGTTGCCTTGCTGTAACTTCCCACTTTTAATGTCATTCTACTTTTTGTAGCAGTCCTTTGCCATGTGTCCTAATTTGCCATAGTAATAGCACTCTATGCTATTTGCATTTTGATTTCTTTGCCAACCACCTCGGCCTCTTTGGCTCCCGCTGTCTCTAGACTGGCCTCTTCCACCTATGTATGATTGCTGTTGTGAATCATTGGACTGTTGTTGTCCAGAATTCTGATTTCCTTATCAGCCACCACCTTGGCCTTGACCATGGCCTCTACCTGAATTAGAGTAGAAGGCCTGTTCCGATGTATTCTTGCTTTGTGAAGAAGAATCCTCACCTAAAGCCTTTTCTTCTATGATCAACATAGATATCAAGTCCCGAAAGTTGGGAATATTCTCCCTAACTGCAATGGAGCTCTTGAATGGCTTATACTCTTTGCCAAGCCCATTTAGACAGACACTCACCAAATCATCATCATCATCCTCCACTGATACATTGATAGACCCAAGGTATTAAAAAATGCCCTTGATCTTTAAGGCATATTCATTGATGGACATGCTTTTCTTTTCCACAGTATGCAACTCTTGCTTCTTTAATTGCAACTTCCTTGCCTTTGTGTTAGTCTGGAACATCTGAACTAGATTCTGCCATGCAGCTGCTTGAGTGTTTGCATCATGTATGTGTTCTATCATAGGGTCTATGACACTAATTGAAAGACAGTACATGACTTTTCTTGCACCATGTTTCCAATCCTTGAATGCCTTTATATCTGCAGGAGTGGCATTCTCCTTAGATAACTCTGGAGGCTCCTCATTGTCTCCTTCTACATAATCCCAAAATCCTTTACCCATTAGGAAATTGGTCATTCTGAACTTCCAGGCATGGAAGTTATACTTATTCAGCTTCTCACTATAACAGCCTGATTAATCCGTCAAACATGTTTTCCTGCAGCAATTAAATAACCTACAAATATACAACTTTTGTATGCAACCTGTAATACAGCAGTATCTCCTGTAACTTCTACAGAAGCACGTGGTACTTCAACACAGCCTGTGTGTCACCAAATGTGACCAGAGTACATGTACATACACCCAGTATCACAACAATACATGTGCAAATCCTGTCTGCACTTCCAAAATGCACTGTTGTACTGCAATAACCAGATTTCGAGCAGAAACAATTCTCTACCACCAAAACTTCCAAAAAACTATCGAAAGTACCCTGCAGTGATGAAACGAGGCCCGAAACATGCCTGAAACGCGAATCTGGCTGAAAAAACTGTCCAATAGGACTTTACACCTGCCCTGTAGCTCCACTCTCGCGAAGACAGCTCCTCAATCGGAGATGTATAGCTCCCAGAGCTACCGACGGGGTGTTGTACCTAAACCAAGAAGGGGAAAGAGATGATGGTGCTCTTGACTTGCCACAATAGTAGTCCTTTTATACGACCTATGTGAGTTGTAAGGAAGAGACTTGCCACAATAGTAGTCCTTTTATACGACCTATGTGAGCTGTAAAAACAACTTTTGCATCAAATACGAAGGCATTCCTAGTGAATCAGATATGCCACAAACCTCATCCAATATATAGCCATGTCATTCTCCACCAAATGAGCTAATTGTAAGGAAGAGACTTGCCACAATAGTAGTCCTTTTATACGACCTATGTGAGCTATAAAACTAACTTTTGCATCAAATACGAAGGCATTCCTAGTGA
Organism: Cibotium barometz; assembly: GCF_041138505.1. Lineage (NCBI taxonomy): Eukaryota > Viridiplantae > Streptophyta > Polypodiopsida > Cyatheales > Cibotiaceae > Cibotium > Cibotium barometz. Next base: position 11,646,357 of record NC_141096.1, read on the forward strand.
ATCAGATATGCCACAAACCTGTCCACCTAAAAAATGTAAGAAAATTGAATGTTCTGGGTTATATGGCCCATTCACCAAAAATCCAGTATTTAACCTTCACGGGCCTATCTGTCAAACGGAGTCCATACACGAGAAAGGAAATCCCACACATTCTTTGCCACCGAACATGAAATGAAAAGATGTGGGCCCGTTTCCAAGCATGTAGTACAGAACACACAATTACCAAAAGAAATCTGCCACTTTTGCAAATTGGTCCCCCAATGGTAGGCCTCCAACCAGCATGTGCCATAAGAACACCTTCTCTTGATATGGAATCTTAGACCACCAGCCCTGTAAGATTAATTCTTTCCACCAGGCCCTACCTGTCCTTATGTTCCATACCCTATTAGCCTTCTCAGTGATCTAGCGCTTATCTTCTACCATCATATGGTACACTTGATTGTTGTACACTGGACAATGTCCTGAGGCTTTCTAAATGCCCAATCTAACCAAGGTTTCTAATTCTCCAACTAAGGAATATCACCAAATGGTGTAAGTACTACTTCTCCCATAACTGTAAATATCCACGTGGAATCCGAAAATATTGTGATGGATTTTTCGAAAAGACAATAAGCGGCCTCTACGTGGCAACAAAGCATCCAGAATTCTCACTAGTCCCAATCGAGCCATTCTATTGAATTTTGGTCGCTCAACAAGTTTGATAGGCCACTCCAAAAGTTGTGAAGTAGCCAACACTTCACTAGCCTTATAATTCAACTACAGTTGTTGATCTAAAGGCTTCCATTTAGTGTGTGCCAACACCTCCTTCCATGAGATCATCAAATGAGAAAGGAGAGGTGAAGCCACCACTCGAACCTGTTGAGAACCATTCACTACATCCCACCATCATATACTATCAATCCTGGTATTACCATGCACAAGTGTGACCTCCTCTATGAGGGCCTTAGCCATTACCACCCATGGCTCTTGAGATACACACATATCTTGTAATAAAGGCCATCTCCTAGTGACCATGTATAATCTGACATCTATTAGGGCTGCCCCCACTCCTCTTCGAAGTAGTAACATGTTCCCAAGAAATCCACATCTACCCTGGCTTATTTCCTACTCTTTTCCATAGCATAAATTGAATTGGCTATTGTATCTAATGCAAAGCTTTGCCCATCCATGGCAATAAAGGCAAGAAATAAGACATCATGCTAATCATAATGGATTGTGCCACTTTGAGCCAAACATGCATAGCCCAACCCTAAGATTTCCAATACATGAACTTATCATTTATCCTTGCAGAAATCCATGCCAACAAAGCCTGTGAATCAACATCACCTCTAATTAGATAACCCAAGTGTGATGCATCCCCTTTGTATGACCTGCCCATTCCATCCCAAACCAAGCAAATCACTCTTGGTACAGCTTATTAGAGCAAATTTTTGCATATTAATACATAACTCTGAAGTAAGACCAAAAGTATCCCAAACAGCCATAGCCTTCTGAACATTATCTCTTTGAGCCTTAAGGAACATAAAAGAATCATCTCTCAATGCCTGGCCGACCATTCTGCTCTTCACTTGGAAGCGTAAGCCCTATAACTTCATCGTCCTCCCCTAGCTTATCTAGTCGAGATAATATTGGATGTGTAACAATTGCAAACAAGAGAGGGCTAAGTGGGCATCCCTACCTGACCGGTCTCATTAGATGAATGGGCTCAATCACCCCACCATTAATCATAAGCCTAGCCACTACATGTTGGCTAACAGTATAAATCAAAGAAGACATGCAAGGACCAAATCCCATAGCTTGCACAAGCTGTGAAAGAAAAGACCAACTAATGTGATCATAAGCTTTTTCAATATCGAGTTGAATCATAACCACCTCTTGCCTTGAAGCCCTTACATAATCAATTCCAATTTGTAAATTCAATATATTATGCAAAATATTTTGACCTTTAATAAATCCATATTGTCTTGGATGAATCAAAGTAGAAAGAAAACACTGCAACCTGTTGGCCGACCTTTACAAATATCTTATACATGGCCCCCATTAATTTGATTGGTCTCCATTGACATAGATTAACTGGAGGCAGTAAACATACAAGCCCAATCTTCCAACTTGCAGGCATGATACCTGTACTCCATACCTCCTGAAAAATAGAAGCGAGAGGGACCTTCAACTCATCAACATACTTCGTGCAAATCTCATTGGGAAGCCCATCCCATCCTGGACTTTTCCCTTTATGCAAATGCTTCAACACAGCTTCCACCTCATCCTCAAAAATCTCTTTCCAATTCATTTGCTGAAACATCTGATACCTGGTGATGAACCAAGTGAAACAAAGACTCTCTGCAATGACATTGATATGACCTCCTGCGAACCTAACAAATGGTGCTAAAATTCCACACACATCTAGAACACAAGCAGGATCAGTAATCAATACTCCTTGCCTATCTTGCATCCTGACAATATTCTCACATGCATGCTTTTGTTGCAAACGAGCAAAGAACGTATGTGACTGACAATTAGAATCCATTAGGGCATCCATTCAAGCCATAAGCTTATATCTCACATATTGATTCTCATGCAATGTTGCAACCTAATTGGACAACCAATCAATAGCTATCTCAATGTCAGGGCAAGAACCGTCCTCTTGAACCACCGGGTTTAAATCAACCACTAACGATTCTAGGTTCCACGATTTCTCCTTAAAATATGATGTATTATGAATCCAATACTGGCGAGCAAGCTTTTGAATATTGAACATACAACACTCCCAAGCTGACACCCCAACAGAGATTACATGGCCTCGAAAGTTTTGTAATACATGCAACATAAACTGATGGAAAACAGTATGCTCCAAGAAAGTTTAGTTAACCTTAAGAGAAGCCTTTCCCAATAATGGCCTATAAGCATCCATAAAATGGCTATGCATCTCCAATACCAAAGGGAAACGATCTGACGAAATATGATTATATTTCACCTACATGGACAATATCTCTAGCAGAAACAAATCAATCTGGCAAATATACATTCAGTCTAAATGAGCTCTTATACCCACGTACTGTGAGGCATATGTAAATCCTCTCTCATGCGGTAGCCATGACCACATATCTTGTTTCAAAACTTGATTGGCAACAACAACACATTCCAGATGAGCCTCTCCAGCCCATTTATAATAGAATGATGTGTAGAAGCATTCTCCAACAATTCACATACATTAAAATCGCCCAACACGAAGCCAGGCTTAGCGTTGCACAAACACAATAAATCATCCCATAACTGAAGACGCTGTGCAACACCATTAGGCACATACAACCCCACAAGTGATAATGTTTCATCCATAAACTCTGCCTCCACAACAATGAACCGCCCACGACATCCTGTATAACCAATGATAGCTTAAACTAAGATTTCACTGCAATCATGACCCCCTGATTGTGTAGTGGGGTGCCCACTATAAAACACATAAAATTTCTTGTAATCATATACTTGTATAGCCATGGAATGTTATTTATGCTCCTTGGGGAGCACTTGTTCTTTTCCAAAAAAAGAAAGACGGTACTCTTCTCGCCTCTGCATAGATTATTGGGGGTTAAATCAAGTCACCATCAAGAATAAGTATCCTATCCCTCGCATCATCGATGAGCTTCTTGATAGGCTTCATGGGGCCAAAGTCTTCTCAAAAATAGACTTAAGGTCTAGTTACTACTAGATCAGAGTCAAGGAAGTAGATACATCCAAAACAACTTTCAATACCCGTTATGGCCACTATGAGTTTACTGTACTGTCATTCGGGTTGACCAATGCTCCTGCAACCTTCAACCACGTAATGCAAGATATATTCCGTCCTTACTTGGATGAATTTTGTTACATGCACATTATGTGTGCATATACTAGGAGGCTAACCCACATTAGGCTTGTGAGCAAAACATATCTAATTAACCTTGAAACACAGTATGCCACATGCAATAATTCTTGGACAGTTACCACACACCTTTTACATTCCAAAGAGAAATCTTCATAATCCATCAAAACAGAAAGCCAAACAATGAGAGGTACCACCATGAGCCATTACACAGGATCCTCAATGCCTTCTCTCTCCATCTGTTCCCATACTCTTTATAGAAAAACATCCACCCGTTCCTTCTCACCTAAAGTACGGGCATCATTAGGTGATGTATCGTGTCTCCACTTGACATCCGGATACTTCTTATCCTAGGTTGAAACCATAGCCCCTTTTTATCAAATAGAAGAGGAAAATTTACCTGATTTTCTTTCATAACTTGAGGTCTGAGATTATACCGAGAGTGTGATACCCCAACTTGGTTATCTTTCTCTCGAGTCCATCTTGTGGCACCAAGACAAAATAATGAAGAGGTATCATGACCAGCACCCACATTTTGATTACCACTAGAAGTAGTTGTCTAGTGAGCTCCTCTCTTTGCCACCAGAAGCCAAGGTCTATCTTCTGCATCTGCCAAAACTTGTTTACCTTTACCTACCACTTGCTCACTTTGTTTTGCTACTTGTTTGCCCTTCTCTATATTCAAACCAGATGGCAAAACATGAGCTAATATATCCTTATGAGATGGACCCTGGGACACATTCGGTTGGAGTTGAGCATTCACCTCCTCTGGACTCTCTGAAATGAAGTGACCCATCTTCCCACAATGGAAGCAATGGCCTGCAAATGATCCCCACTTTAATTCGAAATACAAAGGTCAAATCCACCCATGCATAACCTCAATTGTCAAGGTCGGGGCTTCCCAGTATCCCATAGCATGCAAACCCTGTTTTTATTCTTGGATGACATTCTGGGCTCCACCAACACCCTAATAGGGTATGCCCGGTGCAACATATGTGTATACTCTGCCATAGGGTGCCAGGGTACAACATGCACTAACTATCCATCTAGAAATAACAAGACTTTCTGCATAACCAATTCTCAAACTTCTTTGGATGAGAATAGGACCTCATATAATCCTCTGGGATCGTCAAAGATCTTCTCCACAAAATTACCATCTAATAAATCATGTAACCAATATGTAATCGTGTTGAAGAATGGAATTTGACTAGTAAACAAAAAAAATTGCAGCCTTGTTATAAAAGGATTCCACTTGTGCCACAAATCGCCATGTTTCCACTCAGGGCATCTACCACTTTCTCTATTGGAACCTTGGTAGCCCTAACATGATTTTCCATCACATATGGCTGCAAAATCTGATTAGCTTGTGCAACTCGAAACTCAACATTAATAAGATCACACGATGAACTAAAATTAGACAATCCACGATCTTCAATCACACGATCCAAGATCTTGAATTGCGTAATTGGATCAACTAAAATCGTGGATTATGGGCATCTTTAATCGTGCAATCTAACTTCTTAAATCACCGATCAAGCTTTATGTAAATCACACGATGAACTAAAATCACACAATCCAAGATCTTGAATCATCCAATGGGATAAACTAAAATTGTGGATTGTGGGCATCTACAATTGTGGATTGTGGGCATCTACAATTGTGCGATCCAACTTCTTAAAACTCTGATCAAGCTTTAAATAAATCACACAATCCAAGATTTTTAATCTCGTTGATTCATGAATTGTGTCATCATAAATTGACTAATCCATCTGAGTTGAATCATATAGATTACCAATCGTGAGTTGTCCAATGTTTAAGTACTAAAAGGGAGGCTCTTTATAACATCCGAAGAGTCTCCATGCATGGAGATTCCATGGCTTCTTTGTGGAGGCACTAAAATAAAGGATTATGGGCATCTACAATCGTACGATCCAACTTCTTAAATCATTGTGCACACGATGAACTAAAAGCACACGATCCAAGATCTTGAATCACACGATCAAAGGTCTTTAATCGTGGATTGGGAGGCACTAAACTCATGGATTATGGGCATCTACAATCGTGCGATCCCGACTTCTTAAATCGTCAATTGAGCTTTACGTAAATCACATGATGTACTTAAATTATACGATCCAAGATCTTAAATCCTAGAATGGGATGAACTAAAATTGTGGATTGTGGGTATCTACAATCGCAAGATCCAACTTCTTAAATCGTCAATCGAGCTTTCAATAAATCACATGATCCAAGATCTTCTATCTCGGGATCATAAATTGTGTCATCTCATGAATCGACCGATCCATCTGAGCAAAATCGTGGAGATTACCAATTGTGAGTTGTCCAATGTTCAAGTGTTGAAAGGGGGACCCTTCAAAGCCCTCATAGAGTTTGCATGCATGCAGACTCTATGATGCTCTGAAGACCCCCCTTTTTCTTGCAATTAAAGGGACCCCTCAAGGCCCCCAAAGAGTCTACATGCATGTAGACTCTATGACTTCTTTGTGGAGGAACTAAAATAGTGGATTACGGACATCTACAATCGCACAATCCAACTTCTCAAATTGTCGATTCAAGATCACACAATCCAAGCTCTTGAATCACATGATCCAAGATCTTGAATCGTGGATTAAAAGGCACTAAAATCATGGATTGTGGGCATTTACAATCGTGTGATCCGACTTCTTACATCGCCAATCGAGCTTTACATAAATCACACGATTGTAGATTAAAAGGCACTAAAATCATGGATTGTAGGCATTTATAATCATGTGATCTGACTTCTTACATCATCAAAAAATCTTTACATGAATCACAAAATCCAAGATCACACGCAATCCAAGGATCTTGAATCACATAATCCAAGATCTTGAATCGTGGAATGGTGGATTGTGGGCATCTACAATCATGTGATCCAACTACAACCATGTGGAATGGTGGATTGTGGGCATCTACAATCATGTGATCCAACTTCTTAAATTGCCGATTGAGCTTTACATAAATCACACGATCCAAGATCACATGATGAACTGAAATCACACGATCCACCAAGACCTTGAATTGTGAAATGAGATGAACTAAAATAGTGGATTGTTGGCATCTACAATTATGCGATACAACTTCTTAAATCATTGATTGATCCATTATGTAATCACATGATCCAAGATCTTGAATCATGGAATGGGATGAACTAAAATAGTGGATTGTAGGCATGTTCAATCTTGTGCGGATCCAACTTCTTAAATTACTGATGAGTTTTACATAAATCACATGATTCAAGATTATACGATGTTCAAACTAAAACCATACGATACAAGATCTTGAATCAGGCACTTTAAGATCTTGAATCATGGATTAGGAGACAAAAATCGTGGATTGTGGGCATCTACAATTGTGCAATCCAACTTCTTAAATCGATGGCTGAGCTTTACAAAAATCACACGATCCAAGATCACATAATGAACTAAAATCACAATATCCAAAATCTTGAATCGCACAATCCAAGATCTTGAATCATGGAATGGAATAAACTAAAATCATGGATTGTGGGCATCTACATTCGCATGGTCCAACTTCTTAAATCACTGATCGAGCATAAATTACAGGATCCAAGATCACACAATGAACTAAAATCTCATGATTTTAAATATTGAATCGCACAATTATATCTTGAATTGTCGAATGGGGTGAACTAAAATCATGGACAATCGCACAATCCAACTTCATAAATTGTCGATCGAGCTTTACATAAATCACATGATGCAAGATCACATGATGAACTAAAATCACATGATCCAAGATCTCCAATCATCGATTGTGAATTATGTCATCATGAATCGATTAATCTATCTAAGTTGAATTGTATAGAGATTACCAATCATAAGTTGTCCTATGTTCAAGTGTTGAAAGGCCCCGCCTTCAGATCCCCCATAAATTCTTCATGTATACAAACTCTATGGCTTCTTTGTGTAGCACTAAAATAGTAGATTCTCGGCATCTACAATCGTGTGATCCAACTTCTTGAATCGCGGATCCAAAATCACATGATGAATTAAAATCACACGATCCAAGATCTTGAATTTTGGATTGGGAGAGGCACTAAAATTGTGGATTATGGGCGTCTACAATCACGCGATCCAACTTCTTAAATTGCCAATAGGGCTTTACATAAATCACACAATCCAAGATCACACGATGAACTAAAATCACACGATCCAAGATCTTGCATTGTGGAGAGACACAGAGAGAGAGAGAGAGAGAGAGAGAGAGAGAGAGAGAGAGAGAGAGAGAGAGAGAGAGAGAGAGAGAGAGAGAGAGAGAGAGAGAGAGAATCTGGGCAGTGAAGAATTTGTAATCGTAGCCACGTCGCAGATTTTCAGCCTACAAAGTGTTTGTGTTTGTCCTAATTTCTATGTTGGTGAGCATGAAGGGGTTCCACCAGCCATGCTAAAGTTTTACCCCCCTTTCGGAGCCATTTTGTGCAGATAGATTTTCCATTCGGACAATGGAGAATTTGTGATCGCGCGTAAATTTTTAGCCTGCATTTCTCTGGGGTGAGCATGAAGCGGTTCCACCAGCTGTGCTGGGTTACAATTATGCTACTGTGCTGAGGTTTTATCCCCCTTTCAAAGCCATTCATGTAGACAAATTTTTCATTCAGGTAGTGGAGAATTCACGATCACGGTCGCGCTCGCGTAGATTTTTAGAAGAGCATCAAACTATGTACATCAAGGACACATATCAAACTATGTACATCAAGGACACACATCATCACCAAAAAATGATGCATTTCAAGGATTAGCATTAACCTAAAATGATGCACATCATGGATCACCATCAACACCCATGACTCATGGAGCTACAACACAACGCTTAAGGTGGAGGCCTATGATATCCAAGGAGGCTAAAAAAGGGAATCAATAATGCTGATGCAATCATGGGAGAAACTATACTGGACCCTACATTCTTTCATGTGACCACATTTGGCTCCGAGAAGGAGGGGGTTGTATATATGACGTGCATATAAAGGTGGAATTATTGCGCACATGCTTAGATTTCCAAAAAAGAGAATTTGTCAACAAACTGTACCTAGAATGCAAGCATTTATATTACACTTCTTTATTGTCCTGGGGCTTGAGAAAAATGAGCACATGTTTGTACATCAGCCTGTGCTTTTAGCTACATATGTTTCAAAGATCACATACCCTCTTGCTCAAATTTTGTTGTGAACTCTTACATCTCATTGTCTCTGGATAACTATCAGTCCTATGTCTAATGTAACCATCAATCTTGATTGTCCTTTAGCTAAGTTTTGGGTGTCTCACTCTATTATAATAAAAGTTTTGGTTTTGAAATACATCATAATATAGATACATGTGTTACGTCATAATACATATACATATGAGTATGATTTTTTATAGATGGATCTTGTAGGTAAGCTCGCAAATTCCAAAAAAGCTTGCAGAAAAATTTCCCTCTTTTCGAATAAACATGCCGATAAGAAGGCACGTGCCAAAAAAAAATCACGCCTCCGTCTAATTTTATATCACCATAGCTCTAGTGAAGTGACATTGTTATCCACTTCCAATGGCTAGAATGATGACGTGGCAGTGTATTGTGGGCTAATTTTTTATTTCTTCCCTTCATGTGACCTTAGTCAATACTTTTGGGAGAGATTATAATTATTGCTAGAGTGAATTAAAAAATCATAAAAAAAAGCCAAATGCCCAGCCCTGATGTGTAAAGACCTAAGTGTAGTTTCCTTTAAAAGATCTCGTGGACGTGTATACTGTCGAGCATTCTCACTTTTCATTGTTTGAATTTCCATTTGGGCTCGAGTCTGGACCCTGTCAGGCGTTATCGTGGCCCTATCGACATCGCCATGGCGCATGTACATGCATCACAGATTGCAATCGACATCAGAAGAAGGCTCCGGAATAAAATCTTTGGCACATCTACAAGTCTCCGTTTCTGATTAGGGTTTTGTTTGATAGAAACCGGTGCTTCTGTGAGGGTTTGTCGAAGCATTATGGATTATGCGGAGCTGAAAACCAGTCTGTGATTAGGGTTTCTGTCGAGACAGTAGTGGAAAATTGATGGATTCTGCAAGTTTCTGAGTCTCTGATTAGGGATTTACCAGTGGGAGATTGGAATCAATGCTTCTAACTAGGGTCTCTGCTAGCGTTAGGCATTCTATGGAGCTATGCCTGGGATGCACTAGGTTCTTCATGAGACTGCTTGCTGCGTTCTCTGATTGTCTTTAGGGATTATGCCATGTGATAGGGGATTCTTATCTGCTACCCCTATCATGCTATACAATGCCATCTCTGCATCAGCTGTGTAAAACATTGCATTCACAGACAGAGACTCGGAACAGGTTGAGAGCCATTTTTGCGCGTTCTGTTTTCAACACCAAGCCATCGTTCAGCTACATTTCAGGAGAATCCTCTTCCCAGTTCGAGTGTCCAGAGTCATTTTGCAAGCTGTCCGAACTGGCTAATCCAGGGAAGCTTCCGCACACTGCATCCAGTGTGCTTGTGACGCCCTCGGTGCATGGCCCAGTATGGCAAAGCTTCGGTTATAATCAATGCCAAGCTTTGCTGGACAGAAATCAAGCAGACAGATCAAAGCAAACCCTAGGGTGGACAATTTCCTCTTCACATTACAGGAACAAAAAGGGAAAACATCTAAAGCTGGAGGCAAGGCTCCATGTATGCTTTCTTGCCATCCAGACAGAAAGCTCTATATCGACATTAGGTCTCACTAAGCAATGGGGTTATCAGAGGAATACGTCATCATGGGAAGAGGAGACAAAAAAATCAGGTCTCAATCATCTCAGGTCTATCGACTTTTCCAGGCTCAGTTGGACATGTGATCTGGAAGATGCAGGACAGATTAAAGACTCCAATTACAACAGGGAGGAGAGAAGTGAAGAGAAGTCACAGCTCCGGTGGCTTCTTAGCACTTCTGTAGCTTTCCATTTTCTGCGGTTGGGACCATGTCTACTGCCAGTGGTGCTGGAATTATTTCAAAGAGCAGTTTACAGTTTCACTCGTGGTGGCGCTGCTGCTACAAGGCAATCAGGCTTGATGTCTGATCGCTCTGCAGACAACGATAGTGTTGAAGTCAGAGAGAATCGCAGAGAAAGGTAAGTCCTTGTCGGCATACTTGCTAATTGCTGCTTCTATTTTGAGTAACATAGGTGGGTGACATACTTGTGTTGGCTAATGTGAGGGAGCTCTGCAAGAGAACATGCACAGAGACACACAGTTGAGCTCAGAGAGAAAACGTGAGAGTAAGATGTGTTGGAAAAATTTACTTGATGATAATGAAAGTACAAAGTACTAAGTACTAAATACAAAATTTACTTGATGATAATGAAAGTACAAAGTACTAAGTACTAAATACTCTAAGGCTCAAGGCCCAACACACAAGGGTGTGTTGAATGTTCCCATGGGGAAAAAACCTTTGTCCAGCCAGAGTGAAAAGTGCTCGTGGGTAGAGGTTCACACCAGGACTTCCCAGAGGCTAGATAGAGAAAACTTGAGAGTAAGACGCGTTGGAAAATGTACTTGATGATAATGAAAATACAAAGTACTAAATACTAAATGCTCTAAGGCTTAGGTCCCAACACACAAGGGTGTATTCCCACGAGAAAAAACCTCTGTCCAGCCATAGTAAAAAGTGCTCGTGGGTAGAGGTGTTTACACAAGGACTTTCAAGAGGCCAAATGGCTAACAAACCCCCCTTGAAGTGAACGGTGTGAACGTGTAAAGGGTGTGAGGGCAAAAGGACGAAAGGACCAGATGTTCTAGAGATCAGAGCAAATCAACACAGCATGAAATGGATAAATGAGTATGTATAATGGTGAATGCAATCCAGTATAAGAGGGCATGTGAATGAGGCACTGATGAAGTGACTCTGAGTAGTAGACTGGCGATGAAGCAAAAGACAAAGTCGGTGCAAGAGGCTCGGTCGATGATGAAGGCTCACATCAAAGACAGCGGTGGCACTCCGAGTGATGTCGAGGGCTGCGAATGCAAGACTGCACAAGAGCAGTGTGTTGAGCAGGGATCCCGAGGAAGGTGGTTGCCAAAACACAGATATGCGTGAGGGCAGGGTGCTGCTGTCGGTGGTGAAGCAAGGTGCTGTGGGAGCAGGCTGGATGGTGTGTTGATGCGGGCTGCTGCAGTACGTTGCTGAATGCAGGTTGATGAAGATGAGGTGTTGATCACCGGGCTGCTGCTGTTGTGTGCTGCGCAGGTGGTATAGTGCTGGCTGCTGATATGCGGTGAGGAATCTGTGATGATGATAATCGATGATCACCAGGTTGCTGCAGTACTCTGCTGAATGCAGGTTGATGAAGATGAGGTGTTGATCACCGGGCTGCTACTGTTGTGTGCTGCGCAGGTGGTATAGCACTGGCTGCTGATATGCGGTGATGAATCTGTTATGATGATGATGATGATGATGATAATCGATGATCATCAGGCTGCTGCTGTGGTGTGCTGCGCTGGTGGAAAACCCGTGATATGCAATAATGATGTTTGTTGGTTGCCGGGCTGCTGCTGTGTGCAGGGGTTAGAGCCGACGGCTGTTGCAGTGGTAGGTTGATGAAGATGTGTGTGTTGTGGGAGGGGGTTGTGCGTACGCTTTATATAGCGTGGGTCCCCACTCGATCAGGTTGGCTGGCCTGGCCGACTTGGTCAAAGAAACCTTTTTAGGCCTTTTTAATGAGGACCTTTTGGGCGGCCTTTTTTGGGTCATGCAACATGCCGTGGAATTATGCGTAATAAGGGATCCTGTCACACAAGTCTCACACCACCTTCTTTATCCTCAGTTTTGTGAGTCTAGCAATCCACTTTTAGCACTGAGAGAGAGAGAGAGAGAGAGATCCTTGAAGAGAATGACTGAGGACTGACTTTGGATTGTAGATAAGCCAAACACAAGATCTCTGAAAGACCAAGAGTCAGGGCTGAACTGAGAGAGAGAGAGAGATCCTTGAAGAGAATGACTGAGGACTGACTTTGGACTGTAGATAAGCCAAACACAAGATCTTTGAAAGACCAAGAGTCAGGGCTGAACTGTACACGGCTGTAGAAGCACCAATGATGACCGATCTCAAGCTTATGCACTCTTCCAATGGAGTGTAGGAAGGCTGCAAATCTGAGGCTGAGATATGGGCTGATTGGGTGTAACTCGCGGAAGCTTTGGGGGTCTTCTTTCAGCTCTTAACACTCCTGGGAACATGCTGATGCAAAACGCAGATATGAAGAGAGAGTAGAGAGAGAGAGAGATGCTGGAAATTCAATATATTTATATAGTACAAAAAGGTACTCCTAATAGCTGCCCTCTTGGAAAAGGTGAACATCACCAAAATCTGTCCCTATCTGGGACCCTAAGGATCCACTCCATAAAGGGGTGAATGAATCTACACAATGAGCTCCTTGGCCTTTTATACCCTCTTGGATTTCTTGGAGTGCTGGCCGACTAGTAGTCGGTCAGCCTACTGGACAAAAAATAATCATAAAATCTATAAACATAGATATGCCTGCAGCCGCCTCAGCCGACAGCTCCTGGAGTCTTATCTGGTGCAGCCGACAGTGCATCCTTGTCCTTCTCCAGTCCAAATATTGCACCTTGTGCTCCAAGTCCTAGCTCTATCTGGTTCATATTCTTTATTTGGTTGCCTCTTCTGGACTAGAACCTGAGAATGTCCATGGCATCTTTCATGCACATGACATTGGGACTGTTTCTAGGCTGTGAATGAATGTTGAAAATGAATGTATGAATGCGTTTTACCTTCACTGGAAGGTTGTAGCAAAACGATGAGTGTATGAATGCGGAAAACTATGTAGATGCTGAAAACACAAGGTGCTGTATGGATTGAATGCTGATTGATGTTGCGTTTTGTTGATGATATGCTGAATGCACAAGCGTTAATGCTCCTTGTGCCGAAGGACGAAGCGCTTGAAGGCTGAATGATCTGAATGAATGATGGGATGAGCAAGTGATGCTCCTTGTGCCGAAGGATCAAGCGCTTGAAGGCCGAATGATGTGAATGAATGATGGGATGAGCAAGTGATGCTATTTATATGCTCTTCATGAGCAAGTCGGCTGGCTAAAGGCTGCAAATCTGAGGCTGAGATATGGCCAGATTGGGACTGTTTCTAGGCTGTGAATGAATGCTGAAACTGAATGTATGAATGCGTTTTACCTTCACCGGAAGGGTTGTAGCAAAATGATGAGTGTATGAATGCTGAAAACTGTGTAGATGCTGAAAACGCAAGGTGTTGTATGGGCTGAATGCTGCTTGATGCTGTGTTTTGTTGATGATATGCTGAATGCTCAAGCGTTAATGCTCCTTGTGCTGAAGGATGAAGCGCTTGAAGGCTTGATGGCTGAATGATCTGAATGAATGATGGGATGAACAAGTGATGCTATTTATATGCTCTTCATGAGCAGGTCGGCTGGCTGAAAGCTGGCCGATTGTTGACTGCTTCATGTCTTGCTTTAAATGAATAATGGTGATAATAATATGGAAAAATTCCAGATAAATGATGTAAAATATGGGAAAAAATATTGGATGATATTTTGCAATGGTCTAGGTGGTCTAAATGCATATGGAATGAATGCCATGCAAAATGCAAACATGTCTTGATGCAAACCCTAAGGCTTCTATGACTTCTATATGCATGAATGATTCTCTTCAAGTGGGTTAAGGGACTTTGACTGATTGACTGACTCTCTAAGGCTGAGGAATGACCTACGTAGCTCGTGCCTGACATATCCTTGACTGAGGATTAATGGGGTCACGACGTACGACAAATATCAAATCCTAAAGGGTCTGCTGTGCTGTACAATGTTGCACTGATGATGAGCCATCTTGTCACCATGCACTACAGTGCAGAGTGCATGTGATAGGCCATTTTGGGCTGGTTGTTGCACACCCCCTCTCAGGCTAAAAGGGGACCATGAGAGAAGAAGATGAAGAGGAACATGATGCAGTATTTGGCTTTGGGTAGGTTTGGTCGTCTCTTCGTCTTTTGTAGAGTCTTTTGAGTTTGGGTTGTATTGGATCAATGCCACAATGCAAGGGGTTTTCACATGCATGAATGTCCATATGGGTTTTCATTCACACATGCGTCCCGTGTCCCAAACACAAAACATAGAATGCAATGCCAAGGGGATGCAAGATGGTAAATGCTATGGAGCGGGTTTTCACATGAGCAATGCCCTCACAGGGTTTTCACTTACTCATGCGTCCTTTACAACAATGATGTATAATAAAAATGGTGAGGATGGTGCCCCTCTCAAGATCCTGAGGGTAATAGTGGAGGACCAATGCTGATCCGCTCGCGAAGATGCTCGAGGATAGGCCGATTGACGGACTTTGTAAGAATGTCGGCATGGTTGTCTGCCGTAGGAATGTATTGGAGCTTGATGGTACGAAGCTCAACCTGTTCCCTAGTAAAGTGAAAATGAACACCAACATGCTTGATACGGTTAGAAAAAATCTTTTTCATGAAATGTGCTTGATACGGTTGATAGGATTGCCGGTGAGGGCAATCGCAGTTTGACTAAGATGGTAGTAGCGTTGTCCATGGAAATGCGCATCTCCTCAAGAAGCTGACGAAAATACATAGCCTCAATGGTGGTGTCATAGAGGACCCAGTACTCGGCCTCAAGTGAAGAACCTGCAACGGTGTCCTGCTTCTTGTTAGACCAAGAGAAAGGGCCAGATCCAAGTGAGTACAAATAACCACCATGAGAACGCCGGAAATCGATATCACCGGCCAAGTCGGAGTCCGTGTAACCACGCATGGTGAACCCACGATTGTAGTGAAGTCCGAACATATAGGTACCTGCTAGATAGCGAACAACCCTCATCGCTGAACTCCAATGTGGCTCCTTAGGAGCATTGAAATACTGACTTAAGATGGATGTGCAATAGGAAATGTTAGGTCTAGAGTTAGTGAGTCATATGAGTTTCCCGGTGGGCTGTTTGATTGCCTCTTTCCACGATGTTGACTCATCATGTGCCACATAGTTTGCTGAAAACACAAAGGCAAGTGAGGTAGGAGGATTGAGCCTGGGGGACCGACGAGGACCGTCCAAGGGGGTATTGCTGGAAAGCATGCCTGAATCCCGCATGGTTTGTTGGTACAAGCGGGGTAAAGGTCTCTGGGTGGCAGTCGGGAGGAGGAAGGCTCCTCAAGCGGCGGAGTAATAGTCGACTGATTAGGTTCATGTGGCACAGTCGGAGAATCGGAAGGCGAAGTAAGTCCCGCTCATCAAAGACAATGTCTCGACAAACAAAGACTTTGTTCGATCTTAGATCAAAGACTTTGTAGGCCTGTGACCCACTCAAGTCGAAGTGAATCAACTTGAGGATACCATGAGCACGATGAGTAGCATGCTGAGGGAACGGTGTACGATGTTGCTTACCCATGTGACATGGGTGGCAAACGTCCTTGGTCAGTTTGAGGCGGGATATGCCTTCAACCAACTGGTCCCTAGACAACTCATAGAGCATGTCATAGGGGGCAGGTGACCATAGTGATAGTGCCATAGTCGTTAAGTGTGCGAAGGAGCCCTGGTCACATAGGCACGAAGCCGATGAAACTCAGAACCCTTGAAAGATGGCTTAGATAGAAAAGTAGACATTTGGTATAAGCCATCCTTCTGCTTGACCTCGGGCAACAGTGAGACCGGTAGTCTCATCAATCACCTTGACAACTCGCTTGTTGAAGTAAACGCCACGATCGAGTTGGGTCAGCTGGGATATAGAAAGTAAATCGAGGCCCAAGTTAGGAACAAGAGACATTGTCCAAGGTTGCCTGGTTGGGGCCTGTGGTAGTGTCAAATAATACAGTGCCAATAGATTTGATGGGCATTAGTGTATTGTTGCCACATCTAACTTCACCCTTAGTAGCAGGATGCTAAGAGATGAAAATGTCGGCATTGCGTGCCATATGGTGTGTAGCTCCACTATCGACTATCCAAGTGACCGGATGGCCACACGGAAGAGTTGGGTGGGCTTCGATAATTGGCACGGATGGATCATCAGGTAAGTGATAGATCTGAAGGAGGATAGAAGCTTCCATATGCAGACTGCCTCTCGTCTAGCTCAATATTTCTTCTTCCTTTTGGAAGAGTGGCCAAAGTCTAACTCAGATGTGGTCCGAGCGGATCACAAAAACACTGCCTCGACATCCACTCCCTAGATATTGTACTCATTGCCAGATGTCTGGACATGTTAATGATGAGTGTGGCATCAAAGCCACAGAAACAGAGGTACCAACCCCAACACCAACAACACGAATCGCCAGAACAACCAAGGTGGTAGTAATGCCCCAAATTGGTGGTCGAGATGGAGTAATACTCCAGCACCTACTCTACAAGGTCCCCCACCAAGCAACCAGCAACAAGGCACTGGTACAAATTAGCCTAGGCCTTCTCAGTGGTGGCGACAGTGTGCCGGTGGGCAAGTACCCTCGCCGGGTCCTACACTTGTGCCGTGTATTAGTGGTTATTCTAGAGTACCACCTAACTCTCTACACGCCGCCATTGGCTCTGTCAAGTCTCAGGAAGACCAGGTCATCACATTATTGAACAAGTTGCCACCTAGTTTCTTTACTTTTGTCACGCGGACCATCAGTTTAGAACCTATGCCTAACCAGCCCAGTCACTATCAATGTAGGCAGGTCAAAGCATAAAGAAGACGCGCCATAAAACAATGCAAAGTCCTGAGTGCCTTTAAGATAGATAATGAAAGACACGCTTCATTGCTTGCCATTGCCCTAGTGCCAGGGCAATGCATAAATCTGCTCAATGACTCGGAAGAGTCCTCAAGTGATAGTTGTAAGCTTGGTTCCATAGGAGTAGAAATAGGTTTGCAATTTGTCATTTGGAACCTTTCTAAGAGCTGCTCAATGTATCTTCTCTGAGATAGCATGATGCCTCCCTCAACTGGTATAAACTGAAAACCCAAATAGTAATGCGAAAGCCCCATGTCTGTAACATCAAATGCATGCTGTAATTCAGCTATGAAAGCTGAAATTTGTTCCTTATCAGGGCCAGTCACTAGCAAATCATCCACATAAAGGTTCAAGATTATGAAATCATCCCCTTGTTTGCGAACATAGAGAGTACTCTCAGTAGGACTATTCTGAAAAATATTAGAGAGCAAGTACTTATGATCTTCTGATACCAAGCACGAGGAGCTTGTTTGAGGCCATAAAGTGCTTTACGCAATCTGCATACTTTATGCTGTGCACCTTTCTGAATAAAACTAGGAGGCTGTGATACATAAACCTCTTCTTGCAAATCACCATTCAGATTAGCAGTTTTCACATCCAAGAGGTTGTGATACATAAACCTCTTCCTGCAAATCACCATTCAGAAAAGCAGTTTTGACATGCAACTGATGCACATTCCAACCTTCATGTGTAGCCAATGCAACAATAGTGCATATGGTAGTTATACGGGAAGTAGGCGCAAAAGTCTCCTCATAGTAAATGTTGGGCATACCCTTTGGCAACTAAACGAGCCTTACAGTGATCAATCAAGCCATCGGGCTTGCACTTTGTGTTGATAGCACGCTTGCCTTCAGGCAAGTCACATAACTCCCATCATGGTTGTCACGGTACGAAAATACGATACCGTACGGGAATTTTTGGTACGATATGAAATTTTCGGATACCGTACGATAAAATACGGTTTTTATTTTTTACACTTACAAGCTATGGAGCTTCAAGCTTGAATGTGAGGGAAGGTTGGGAGGGGAGGAGTCTACAGTGCTTGAGAAACCAGTACATGGATATGTGTCTCTCCCGGTTGGATCTCCCGATTGTCTCCAAAAAAGAACCTAGATGAGTAATGCAATACCAAAGGTCTCCCAGTGTAGCGTTTATGACTAAGGGACCGTCCTTGCACAAATACGAGGAGTGCATCTAGGGTGATAAGTTTAGGGACTCCTCTCTAGATCAAAATGGCCATGTCCAAATGTTCTCCCTCGTGCATAACTTGAGAATCTAATTGTCTAGCCTACCTATACCAGGGATCCCCAAGTGATGTAGCAAGATTCTCTCATCCTACCAATCAAGTGTACACTACCAGTCTACCTCGCCAGATTTTTTAGGTCTCTCCACAACCCCATATAGAATACTGAGTGGACACGAAAGTTGCGAAGTATTGCGAGCATTTGGGATCTTCGTGAAGCAGGGTTTCTATTTTTTTTAGCATTTGGAATTTTTTTTTCAAGGAAAAATTTTTTTTTGGGGAAAAAAAAAACCAACTCGTACCGTACGATATCGTACGAATTCGTACGGTATCGTACCGTATGACTCGTACGTACGAACCTGTTCGTACGCGTACGAGAAACAACTATGACTCCCATGTACCATTCTTTTCAATGGAGGTCAACTCCGAATGCATGGCTGTAACCCAATTATCATTCTCCAATGCATCAAAATGAGAAAGTGGCTCCTCATTACATGCGGTAGCAATAAGTGTAACTGTTTGGCCCTCCTAGCTCTATTTCACATGATGAAACCCATGCCCAGACACCAAATAGGTGGAAGAAGACATGGGAACAGGGTCCATAAGGTTTGATTAAGAAAAAGCACCATTCTTGGTTAAAAAGCAAGAAAAAGCAAAAAGTCAAACAAGGTTGACTGCGAGCCAAGGGCACCATGAGGAGATTGAGCCGGACCAAAAAGCTAAAAGGCACTTTCTCAAAAAGCAGCTGTAAGGTCAAAAAAGCAAGGCCTTAAAGCTAGAAAAGCAAAGCACCTAAAGTTGAGTAATATTTTATTGACAAAGCATAAAAAGGCAAAGCAAAAGCATGATGGCTTTTTGGCAAAAAGCAAGGCCCTTCCCAACATAGTCACTAGAAACATTTTGGGGTTTTTGAGGTTTCGGGGCAAAACGTTTCAGCCTTCGGCTAAGAAACGCCAAGGTTTCTAAAGTTCGGAACTTTTAACCTTGAGAAACTTTTTTTTTTGAGAAACTAAAAAAATTAGGAGTTTCTGAAACGTTTTGAAATGTTTCTTGCGTTTCGGGGTATCTCACTCCAGAAACGCGTTTTCATGTGACTATGCTTCCCAAGTATAAAAGAAGCTAGAGCCCTCTTGTTTTGGGCATTAAACTTGTGGAGAGTAAGGAGACCCTCATCTTAAACCACCACCCCCAGCCGTCGCTCAGCTCAGCCCGGCCACCGCCTAGCTCAGCCACTCCAGAGTTGCTCGTTGCCCAGCTCAGCCACTCCAGAGCTGCCGTAGCCGCTATAGCCTCCGCCTAGCCGCCGTCCAGCTTTGAAAGCTTGAACTTGGGCATGAAGCTTGAACATGAACATGGAACTTGGGCATGAAGCATGGAACTTACACATGGAACTTGGATATATACCTTGGGCATGAAGCATGGAACTTACACATAGAACTTGGATATACATGAAGTTTGGGTATGAAACATGGAACTTAGACGTTGGACTTGGACTTGGACTTGGACTTGGACTTGGATTTGGACTTGGACTTGGACTTGGATGTGGACTTGGATGTGGACTTGGACTTGGATTTGCATTTGGATTCATTGGATTTCGATTTGGATTTGGATATTAGATTTGGTACTAGCCCGGTGAGAGATACTTGTGGGTCATCCTTGTGGTGTGCTCGGCATGAGAGATCTCGTGCCTCAACATCGACATTGATTGGGATATCCTACATCGGCATAACTGTTGTTTTTTATTCATTGATTGTATTGATCCTGGCCAGCGTGTCCGTGGATTGTTCTTGAATAAATTCTTGAAAGGGGACGGGGCTTGTTCCCCACTCAATGTGCTGTACTGTGCAAGATTCCTATTCCCTTCTCTCTCCTCTCTCTCTCTCTCTCTCTCTCTCTCTCTCTCTCTATCTTTATCTCTTGGACACATGGTTGAGTCTGTCACTCCATGCCCCGTTGGGCTTACAATAAGAGTTGTGTCAACAAAATGAGATGCATGTCGAGAGGCAGCGCGTGTATGACCTGGCATAAGTGTAGGTAGCTTGCTGACACGTAAGGTGTCAATGAGCTAGCGGGGAACTCTCTTTGAGTCACGAATTGCTGCATCCTCTTCAACCAATGCATCATCCATGCCATCTTGATCAAAGCATGGTAGATTTGGAGCAATATGGGGAATGTTGGGCTACTGATTTTGCTGATTTTCAGCAGCAACATGGGGCTGATTTGGAGCCAAAGCAGGCTCAATAGGTTTAGCACCTCTACCAAATAATGGGAGCAATGTATCAAAGACATTTGGGGCATCAGTTGATGGCTGTAGTCTACATGAAAGCGTGGGTTGAGATGCATACTCATCAAAGATGACATCTTTTGACACAATAATCTTCCTGGTGGAAGGTACATGTAGCATGTATCCCTTGCCCTCATTGCTAAATACATTTCAATGCTTTTGCTTGAAGTTTGTCTCTGCTGTGCTGGTACATGCACGTAAGCCAGACATCCAAAAACACATGAGTGACTACAGGGATTCTGCCATTCCAAGCCTCATAAGTTGTCATAGATTTCAATGCTTTAATGGGACATCGGTTCAACACATAGGTTGGCGCACATGACCGCTTCAAGCCAAAATTTGGATGGAAAATCCTTGCTTTTAAGCATACATCTTGCCATTTCCATAAGTGTACGATTACGATGCTCAACCACACCATTCTGTTGTTGTGGTGTATAAGGAGTACTACACTGATAAGAAATACCACGTGATTGCATAAAAGCTGTAAACTCATGTGATAAATATTCCCTCCCTTGATCTGTAAGTAATATCATGAGCTTATGGCTGCAAGTATTTTCAGCCATAGGGAGAAATTGTTGGAAAGCTGAAAATGCATCTGATTTAGCTTTCAAACCATACACCTAACAAAAATGAGTGTAATCGTCAATGAAAGTCATAAAGTATAGATGTCCTACAAAAGATGGTGCCCTCATAGGGCCACATACATCACTATGTACGAGCTGCAATTGCCAAGTAGCTCACACAGACCACAGTGCCATCCTTTGGAAAGGACTGGCGATGCATCTTTCCCAACATACATCCCTTGCATACATGCTTGTGTGGGAGCTGCATAGGTGGCAACTCATGAACTATAGATTGACGTTGTAAACACATAAGAGAAGGGAAATTAAGGTGACCAAACTGAGCATGCCATAGCTCAGTGTTATGCATAACTTGTGATGTGGAAGCAACCATAGCATCATCATGAGAATCACTACCCTTGTCATACATGTCAAGCCTATAAAGGCCATTGCTCAATGTACTGGAGAGCTTAAGCACATCAAAATCTATTCTGTCATAAATGGAGTAGCAATGATCAGAGAACTGGATTTTGAGACTAGCTTTTGCAAGTGTTGAGACAGAAATAAGATTCTTGCGAATTCAAGGTACATACAAAGTATCTACAAGAGTAAATGTGTCCCCACTACATGACGTCAACTCCACATTGCCAATGCCTTTAATAGCATATGATGCATTATTAGCACATAGAAGTGTACCACCTGATGGTGCCCAGTAGCCAGGAGTTTCCTAAAAAAGGTTTTGTTTCAAACTGTTTCAAAACGTTTCATTGCCAGGCGCAAAAGTATAAAAAAGCTTCATAACAGAGAGGGGGGAGGGGGTGTTTTAGTACCCTAAAACAGGGACCTTCTTTACACAACTTTTTTTTTTTTTTGGGGGGAAAAACAATCCTTCTATTAGTTAATGAGAAAACGCCATAAGGCTACAAAGCTCACCTCACAAGGAGAAAAAATAAACACAGTGAACACCGGAGCTCCACCCCCGTGGCTGGCCGCTCTTTGGGGGGGGCTACCTAGTAGTACATGCGGGAGGTGAGAAGAGCCAAACTGGAGGCCTGTAGTGCCAAGTGACATCCTCGCCCCTCGCGATGAGGAAAGGGCCAGGCTGCCAAGTGCAGAGGAACGCCTTGCGGCGATCTCTCATGCGATCCGAGTCGCCCTGGAGTTTCCCCCAGTGTCCTCTCAAGGTGTGAATGATGTCCACCCAGAGGGCCTGTATGACCTCCGCCGGTGGAGTTGCCTGGCGGTCTATGGCCTCGCTGCATCGGGCTCTCCATATGTGCCAAGCCGTCATGCTGCTGATCATCTCCCATCTGTGCCCGTCCCCCTCCTGGGAGACTGCCGAAGAGAAGTCTGGCGTCGGAACCACCGCCATCGCCCTGTCAGAGACCTGGATGGTCACACTGCTAGGGACGTCCTCGTATCCAAGGGCCGGGCCGCTGTCCGTGGCCCAAGCCATCGCACCCCACGTCACCATCATCTCACCTGGCGAGCCTGCAAAAACCATCATGAGAGCGCGCTGCCAGACCTGCTGTGCCTGTGGGCAATCCCATAAGCAGTGCCGCTGCGACTCCTGTGCATGGCCGCACCGAGGGCCTTTACACAACTTTATAAGACTTTCAACAAACAACATGTCAACTCGAACTTATAGACTTACAAAATTGTAAATAAAAGTAAGACATTGCAATTTGCATATGTCAAACTAAAGTCTGAGACGTGTTAAAACTTCAAATTTTTTTTTTAAAAAAAAAACAGCAGATAAAAAAGTCGTTTTTAAAAACCGAAACGTTTCGTACTTTTAGTGAAGTCTGAACTGTGTTTCATTGCTACTATGGATGGTGCATCTCTTAAAGTAGCAAACAGCTTCTTGCACGAAGTGGTGCTTTATAGCACTTGAATCAAAATACCAATCAGCATGACAATGACAAACAAGAGGTAGGTAGATTAGTGCATGTGATTGTTAAGGCATAGCCATCATATGCAAAATTTGCTTCCTCGGCACTGTCACCTATAGTTGCAGCAAGACCTTGCTACAACTTCTTTTTCTCTCTCTCTTTACGCTTCCTGCATTCCTCAATTACATGACCAAGTTTCCAACAATAGTTGCATCTCTTCTTCTTCTTAGTCTTCTCCTCTTTAGCCTTAGGAGGATCTGAATGGGCTTGTGCTTTGCCCTTAGGTTTAGCACTAGAACCAGCTCCAGATTTTCCTTTGCCATGATAGGAGGTAGCAAAAGCCTGATCTGTATCTATCATGTTGTTTTTGTTGGAACGAGATTGCTCTTCATGTAACAAGAGAGCTACCAAATCATCAATTGTGTACAAATCTGTATTTCTCTTCCTCAAGAGGCGAAGAGTGGTAGCAATATTGATTAACTGCTCTCGCAAATCCTTAACACGGGTGAGAAATTCATCCATAGAATCACCCTCAGTCATATGCTCCAAGTCAAGTTTTTTTCGGAGATAAGCTACATGAGCTTCATTGTGGATCTGATCTAAAGAGGCAAGTATATCCCATGCACTTTTAGACGAAGTATGTTGGATTATATATCATCTCCAGAGGGTCTATTGCATCATTTTCATGCTTGTACTAGCCATTTATGAGGCCTTGCATGTGCATATTTATTTAGGTATTTTTTCCTATTTTTTACTGCTTTTATAGCATTTTTATGCTATTGTGGAGCTGTTTAGCCTGTTACAGCTAGGCGACCAACTCTCTTGGGGAGTATATAAGGGCTTTTCCCCTTTTTTCCATTTCATCTCTTTTTTCCGCATTCTCGAGGTCATTAGCAGCTTCTTCTGCATCTTATCATTGTACAACACCTATGGGCTTCCCTCATGCTCAGTTTTCAGCAATAAATATAAGTTTCCAGCATTTACAGGTCTTGTACCTAGGCCTACATCTGTGTTTCCTATTTGCTTCACTTTCTTTCATGGTATCTAGCAGTAGATGGTAGCGGCAGCAGCAGTAGCGCCCATGCACAGCAGCAGATGGCGGCGGCAGCAGCAGATGGTGGCGGCAGCCTTGTACCCGGCGGCAGCACCTCTACCAGGCGGCGATGGTTGTACCTGGCAACAACGCCCAACAGCGACAGTGCTCCAGGAGATGTGCCCGTGAAGACCATCCGGCCACCTTTCCCCTGCTCTGGACTCCAAGGTGATGCGCCTCACCACCACATGGCTACTTCTTTACGGCTCGCCATCCTTAGCTCTCTTTAAAGAAAAAAGCAAAGGTTGGAATAAATGCATGCTTTTCAAAATATATTAATAATATTTTTAGCAATCAAAGGTTTTAAAACTTTATGACTTTAAAAATCCTTTTTGTCCCCTTTCACACTTGGGCTGGCCACACTTATAGGTTTCCTTTTCACATTCAAACTTGATGCTTGTTCACACGTGTCCATCCCGTGCCCGTGCCCACCTGTTTGTTGTCCAGAGGGAAAAACACAGGGTCATAACATACCCCCCTCTTGAAAAATAGCAAGCGTCCTCGATTGCACTCAATAACACAGGGTCGTAACATAACCCCCTCTTGAAAAATAGCAAGCATCCTCGATTGCACTCAATAACACAGTAAGCATCCAATGAAGAAAGAGTCCCCATATGACCAAAAGCAATGCCCCTCCAGTGCATCTGGGTGATGAAACAATCATCCTGAACAATAAGGCCACACCGTCACATCGAAGTGACAAACAACTCTTGCTTGTTCTTTCAGAACTTGTAGTAAAAGTCTAAAATCAAGTGGAAACACGTAATCTGTGTCAGCCAAAAACAAAACCATGCATCATTCTGCAATGACAAACATATGCATGACACATATATGCTTTCACAAACAATATGCTCCTCAAGATGCTCTACCCACTCTACAATAACAGTCTCAGGGTTGCTCGTAAGCCTTACACCCATGGGTATCCCTGTAGGACCCACGACTAAAGGTACAACATGAGCATATGAAAGCACTCAATTCATCTAAACTATACATCCACTAAGTACTTTCCACATATGTCCCTCTTGATGCTTTACCTGAAGGGAGAGAGTTAGGGTTTCATGTGGGAGACATACACAGAGAAGAAGGGAGAGAGAGAGAGAGACATGTGGGGATAAGTCAACTCACAATATGAGTGTGTGACTCCCCTATCACACATGTTTTGCTCTAGTACACATAGTGCACTTAGTACATTAAAAGTACTAAGTGTACTATGTACTATAAAACTTATGGGCTAGTACACACTATAAGGGTGGGCATAATGCCTTTATCCCAACAACCTCCCACTTAAAGGCAAAGTGCCCTTAAATGAAAGAAAAGAAAAATCAGCATGTACATGATAATATACAAGGCCATATCAAGGCTGAAACTGGCCTCATCCAATGCCCATCAAGTGTCTGCAATGAGCAAACCACTCCGGAGGCAAACTCTTTGTTAACAGATCAGCCGGGTTGTCATCCGTATGAATCTTGACAAGCTGAATTAGCTTGTTCTCTATCACCTCTCTGATGAAGTGATACTTCACATCCACATGCTTCGTCTTTGCATGAAAGAGAGGGTTCTTTGCCAACTGGATGGCACTCTGACTATCACAATGCAACAATGGAATATCCCCTGTATAACCCAAATCAACCACTAACCGAGATAGCCATAATGCCTCCTTGCAAGCCTCTGTGGCTGCAATATACTCGGCCTCTGTAGTAGATAAGGCAGTGCACTTCTGCATCCTGGATATCCATGACATAGCACCTCCTGTGAATGTAAACACATAACCGGTAGTAGACTTCCGGTTACCTGGATGACTGGCATAATCCGAATCCGTGTAACCATGCACTAATGCATCCTGTTTGCCAAAGCAGATGCACATATCCTGTGTGCCCTTCAGGTATCTCATGACACCTTTCACTGCTTCCCAATGCTTCTTGCCAGGTTTGGCCATGTATCTAGTAACCACTCCCACTGCAAATGCAATGTCCAGCCTGGTGGCAACCATGGCATACATGAGACTACCACAAGCTGAAGCATACGGAATCTTGGCCATATCAGCCCTGTCACTATCCGACTGTGGGCTTTCCATAGCATTGAGTTTCACATATGGAGGCAAAGGAGTACTAGTCTTCTTCCCCCCTTCCATATTGAACCTCTGCAAAACTTTGCCAATGTATTCCTTCTGAGACAAATACAACACATGCTGATTTCTGTCCCGAAGTATCCGCATACCCAAAATGTGATTTGCATCACCCAAATCCTTCATATCAAAGGTCTGATGCAGTCTCTTCTTCAAGGCATCCATCTCCTTACGAGATTTCCCGGCAATCAACATATCATCAACATACAAGATGAGGATCAATAGACTGCCATCCAAAGCTTTCTTGGTGTATAAGCAGTGATCTATGTCACTCCTCCTGAAATCCTGGGATTTCATGAATGTATCAAATTTATGATACCATTCCCTTGGTGCCTGTTTGAGCCCATAAAGACTCTTTTTCAGCTTGCATACAAGCTTCTCCTTTCCATTCACTGCATAACCCTCTGGCTGTTGCATATATATCTCCTCATGGAGATCACCGTGAAGAAAAGCAGTCTTCACATCCATCTGAATCAAATCCAGATCATCATGAGCAACCAAAGCTAATAGAGCTCTAAGTGTGGTCATTTTGACCACTGGAGAGAAGATCTCATCAAAGTCCACACCATATTCTTGCTTGAAGCCCTTAGCCACTAACCTGGCTTTGTATCTTGGCTTTGCATCAGGTGCAACTTTGAGCTTGTAAACCCACTTGCATGGCAAAACCTTCTTGCCTGTAGGCAAATGCACCAACTACCATGTTCCATTTTTGTGCAGAGAATCCATCTTTGACTTCATAGCACGCTCCCAAAGAGCCTTGTCTGCCCTCTGTAAAGCCTCCTTATAACAAGACGGCTCCCCACAGTCAGTGAGCATCAAGTAGTCAACCCCTGGAACAAACCTGTCAGGGGGTCTGGAGGGTCTTGTGGACCTCCGTACCCAATGATCATCATTTGCAGGTTGCTGTCCAGCCTGCATATCACCTATTGGTGGCTCCTGTTCCATGCCATAAGTTTGAAAGATTATGCCCGGTATCTCCTCTAACTGTGGGATATCCATAGGGATATCATCTGCCAACTCTGGCTGTCCATTTGGACCATTTTCAGCACCATTTAAGGGCTGGTTTTGATGCTGTAATGGCTGATTTACAGCCCTTGGTTGTTGTCCATGATGTCCATCATCATCAAAGACGACTCTGCCAGGCTCCTGTTGCCTTGCAGGCTCCTTATACATGCATGTTTCATCAAAAATGACATCATTGTTGCGTATAATCTTTCTATTCACTGGATCCCAAAGTCTATACCCCATTTCACCTCTGTCACCATATCCTAGGAATATGCATTTGTGAGACTTAGGATCAAGTTTGATGCGTATTTCCCTGCGTATGTGCACGTACGCAACGCAACCAAACACTCTCAAGTGCTTGTAGGACGGAGGCTTCCCTATCCATACTTCCTCTGGCACTTTCCCACCAAGCCTCGTGTTAGGTGACCTCTATATAAGATGAACGGCTGTCATAACAGCTTCAGCCCAAAAACCATGAGGTAACGTAGCATGTGACAACATAGAACGGACCTTCTCCTGAATGGTCCTGTTCATCCTCTCTGCTGTCCCGTTTTGTGGAGGATCATAAGGAGTAGAGAGCTCTCTCTTGATGCCTTTAGCATCACAAAAGTCCTGAAACTGTTTGGACATATACTCTCCACCATTGTCGGAACGCAAAGCCTTCAGTGTTTTGCAAGTTTGATTCTCAACATGAGCAACAAACTTCTCAAACACTGAGAATGTATCACTCTTCATACGAAGAGGATAAACCCACACCTTGCTTGTGGCATCATCAATAAAAGACACAAAATATTTTGCCCCTCCCAAAGAAAGCTGAGGCATCTCACATACATCTGTATGCACAAGCTCTAACTCAGCATTCTCTGTCCAAGAGCTTTCTTGTGGGGGCACTGGAGTTGCCTGCCATATATACAATGCTCACAAAACTGAAAACTTGAGAACTTTAGAGAAGGCAAGTAACCAAAACGAGACAATTGCTCCATTCCTTTGACACTCATGTGTCCCAACCGGCTATGCCACATAGAGATTTCCGGCAGCTCGGTTGCATTTACATTAGCATGGTGACAAACATTAGCATGCATGAAGTAAAGAGTGTCCACCTTAGAGCCTCTGGCAACAACCAATGAGCCCTTACTAATCTTCCATTTTCCACTACCAAATGTGGTAACATAACCAGCATCATCAAGTTGTCCAGTAGAAAACAGGTTCTTCTTGATCTCAGGCACATGCCTGACATCATGGAGCATAAGCTGTGAGCCATCTGAAAACACAAGCCTCACATCACCTCTGCCAAGAATCTGGCATGCATGGTTGTCACCCAAATAAACTACTCCTTCATTGCCAATAGTATACCTGACAAACAAGTCTCAACAACCTTTGACATGAAAGGAGGCACCTGAATCAATGATCCATGAGTGCATACCATGACCATCTCCTGCATGGAGTGAATGGGCACCAAGTGAAGACATGAATAGGACTTCATCCTCACTGTCACTTGCATGTGACACATTGACTTCTTCAATCTTGACTCCACTATTGACGAGCTGAGTTAGGGAAATACTAACGGGCGGGCACCCAAGTATGGACGGGCAGGCGGCCAAGTGTGGACGTCCGATGACCGGCCAAGAGCCTATAAAAGGGTGGCCAAGGTTAGTTATTGCAACATAGAGAGCCTCGCGAGTTTGTGAGAGAGCTATGGTCTTGGAGCCCGGATCTAGTGCAGACGTGCACCTGCTTTACGTAGCCGAGGCCGGCAGCAGTCTCAAGGCCCGCAAGGGTAGCTTCGTGGCGGTATGGGACGTCGCGAGGAGGAGATTGGTCGGTACGTCAACCTAGTTAGCTCAGCTCGTGGCTCGATGGGGACAGCCAAGATTGTGGGCTTGCCCATGGTTGTCATGGTTGGGAGGTGAGTCAGGACTCAGGCACCCCCTTTGTTGTTTGTTGTTCGTTTGTTTGCAGGATTCGAGTTTCGAACCAAGATCGATCACGAGGGGAGATCCGTGGGGATTTGACAATGGTATTAGAGCATACCTCGTGAACGAGCAAGTCGGTAGGTAGAGAAGAAGAGGTCGAAGAACGGTATGTGTTAAAAAGCGTGCTGTTTTTCTATGCATACTGCAGATTTCAGAATAGTATGTGTTTTTTCTTCATCAAAGAACCCCATGTTGATGGGAGATGGTAGTGTAATAAGGGTCGCTTGCTTTGCAAGGAAGAGGAGTCGTGTGGTGCAGTCGCATGCATTGCAGGAAGAGAAAAAAGAAAAAGCACGTTTGCTTTTCTGGTTCGAACAAGAGAGTGAGATCGCTTTTGAGATGAGGCGCTGCAGGCTGGGACAGGTGTTGCTGGCGTTGGGCTACAGGCGGCTAAAGGCACCTTAGGCTTGCCAAGCCAGGCGGCCAGGCAGCCAAGCTACGTAGGCGCCTAGGCTACGCCAGGTGGGCTGGTGCCCAGGCCAGGCGGGCAGTGCCCAGGCCAGCCGAGGCCTACGCAGGCGCCCAGCCAGGCCCTGTAGGCGGCTCAGCGCAGGTAGCGCATCCGGCTGGCGCAGGCGCACACGCAGGCTGGTGCGAAGGTTCTGGCGCCGGCAGCAGTGACGACAGCAGCGACGACCGGACAACAGGGTTGACGGCAGCACTCCACGTCAGCAGACAGCGCCGGTTAATCCAGGAGGGATGGGAAAAAAAAAGAAAAAACAAGAAAAGCATGTTTTTTGAAGCTTTCGTTTTCTTTTTTGAGTTTAATTTTTTTAAAAAAAAAAGTTTTAAAAGAACTCTCTAAGGTTTCCAAGGTGTTTTATTTTTTTTAAGTAAAGAGAATATATATATATATATATATATATATATATATATATATATTCAAGAAAAAAAAAACACAAAAGCAAAGCAAAAGCTAAGCCTAGCTTTTGGAGATTTTTTGGCTTTTAGGAAACCTTTATAAACCCCCTGAAGTGGGCTTCTTGCCACACATCTCTCAAGTTCTCAAGTTTTCAAGCTCTCAAGCTCTCAAGTTCGCTCGCACTTTTATTGTGCAAAGATCAAATTTTCTCTCCACGTACCCTTTTCACGATGTCGACTCAAGAATGGGAGTTGGAGCCCCTTGTGGAACGCGAAGGCTTGCCGGCTACGGAAGGTACCGATGCCGATCTTTTTGACGATTTTGTGTCAAAATCAGATTTCCAAGAGTTCAAAGTAGCTCTCGAAGCTTCTTCGACGGAACATCAGGCACAAATCGCAGCCCAGATGCAGGCTTTGCAGAACTCCATCGCTCTATTGACCACTACCCTCTCTACTTTCTTGGGTGTGGATACCTTGGCTTCAGCTTTAGGCCCCAATATTACCCCGGAACCGTTCGGAGGTGAGCAAAAGCAGCGCACCAAGGAGATCGTGGACACTTGGCTACATAAGTGGCAAGTTCACTTTCAGTTTCATCCATATGATGATGGAAAGAAGATCCAGTTAGCAGCAGGTTTCCTGTCCGGCAAAGCTTTGCTTTGGTGGAAGGAACTCAACCCTAAGCCAACGACTTGGGCACAATTTGAAGACGTTTTCAAGAAAGAATTCCTCAAGAAAGAGGATGATTACGATGTTGTTGCCCGGTTTTCAGCTTTGACCATGACCTCGCAGCACCTCACTTATGAGGTCTACCTCCAGAAGTTTCGTGACTTACAGATGAAAGCTACAAAGATGGATCCTACTACTCTTTTGGGGTTTTTCGTAGCTGGTTTACCAGACTCGTACCGATTACAGGTTAAAAATAACAAATGTAAAACATTGGATGAGGCCATTCATTCAGCTCGTATCTATGATGATACGATGGTCTCTTCCAAGTCGAAACCCGTTACCGAGCACGGGAACAAGCATAAAAGAAAGTTCTCCGCATCTATGGCTAACATGTCAGAGGGAAAGTCTTCGGACAACCAACCTTCGAAAAGTTCAAGTTCGACACCAACGAAGAAGAAACGACTCCTTCGGGCTTTGAAGCTCAAGAAGGAAGGACGTTGTTTTATCTGCGAAGAAAAAGGACACATGCGTAACGAGTGTCTGAAGCAAAAGGGTACCAAGACAAACGGAGGACCCAAGCCGAAGGCAGCTAACCAGTTGTCTTTGACAGGTACGTCAATTACTTTACTTTCTCGCCCTAGTACTTGTGATGATTGTCTGTTCAATTCTAAGGTATTTGGCTTGCATGATCTTCTCCGAGTTTATGGAGAAGTGAATGGCCATAAAATTCACATTCTTTTAGACCCTGGCAGTTCGCATAACTTTGTTAACTACAAACTTGTGGAGAAATTGAGTCTTGATATGACACTCAGCGACCATACCTATGAGGTACGCCTACCTGCGGGAAGACAAGTTTGGGATCGCAAGGTGGAGATGCTTCCAATCTAGATTCAGGACTACAAAGATACTCTGGAATGCTATGTTATGCATCTGGAAAATGTAGACTTGTTATTAGGGATTGAGTGGTTTAAGACTCTTGAAGTCCAGATAGATTGGTCTAGTCATATTTTTTCTTTTCAGCATAGGGACACCAAGTATAGTATTTTAGATGATTGTATCCATCCCTCTCAGGGACCTCTTGTAAATACAATTGATTTTGGAAATATAATGAATTCTTCTTTGTACACCGCTTTCCATTGTGTATTGATTCCACTTTCTTCTTTTCTCATCCCTTCCATGGATGTAAATGAATTGAGTGTGTTTGAAAGCAAAGAATTACAGAAGATACTTGATTCATTTCAAGATGTATTTTCTAAGGAACTGCCATCGGGTTTACCACCTGAACGGGTAGTAGATCATCGTATTGACTTGATCCCTGGTGCTCATCCTGTCAGTATTCCACCTTATAGGATGAGCCAAGCTGAGGAAGATGAGTTGGCTAAACAACTCGAAGATTATTTGAGGATGGGCCAGATCCGTCCAAGTAAATCACCTTGGGGTGCACCTGTGTTGCTTAGAAGAAAGAAGGACAATACTTCGAACAAGCTGACCATTAAGAACTGTTATCCTCTCCCTAGATCAGATGACCTGATTGACCGGTTAGCAGGAGCGAAATATTTCACGAAGATAGATTTACGTACTGGCTATCACCAGATACGTATTCATGAAAGGCATGTCGAAAGAACCGCCTTTCGGACTAGGTATGGCCATTACGAGTTTCTCGTATTACCTTTTGGGTTAACCAATGCTCCAGCCACTTTCCGGCAAATAATGAACGATCTTTTTCGTGAACATTTGGGGAAATTTGTGGTGGTGTTCCTGGATTATATTTTGATATATAGCCGTACTCTTGAGGATCATGTCAGACACCTCACGATTGTCTTATCTATTTTAAGACAGAATCGACTATATGCTAAGTTGAGTAAATGTGAGTTCTTTATGACCGACATGATTTACTTGGGACACAAGATCACTAGAGATGGATTGAGCATTGACTATGATCGAGTTCAGAAGGTTTTGGATTGGCCTATACCGCGAACAGTGAAACAACTTCGTTCTTTTCTCGGTTTTGTTGTTTTTCTTCGGAAATCTGTACGGGAGTACTCTCAGCTCACACTATCGATGACCGACTTATTGAAAGGTCGTGGACGTAAGTCAAATCAGCCTATCACTTGGAATAACGATTTGGATATGGTCTTCAGACTTTTGAAAGATAAAGTCAAGAAAGCATCTATCCTAGCATTACTTGATCCTAGTCGGCCTTATGTTCTCGAAATTGATGCCAGTGACTGCTATCGGGGCTGCCTTATTTCAAGATGGTAGACCGGTTGCTTTTGAAAGTAAAAAGCTAGACGACACTCAATCTCGTTGGCCAACCCTTGAGAAGGAGCTTTATGCTGTGATTCATGCTCTCAAGGTTTGGAGACATTATTTATATGGCTCCAAGTTTGTGGTATTGACTGATCATCAGTCAATCAAGTATGTGTGTGATGCGGATGATTTGAGAGGAAGGAAAGCTCGTTGGGCAGAGTTAATGTAAGATTTTGATTTTGAGATCCGTTATCGGAAAGGGTCCATGAATAGAATTGCAGATGCGCTTAGTCGGATTAGAGAGGTGAATACATTGTCGTTCACTTTCTACTGACTTATTTCAGTCATTGAGAGGGCTTTGCAGGACTGATAGTTATTTTGGTCCATTTTGGCAGAAGATCCAGGACGGGAGCTCATTGATTGACCAAGACTCGATGACTGAGCAGTCTACCATTCAGGCTGCAGGAGACCAGTGGATGATTCGGAATGGTTTACTATTCCGTAATGGCAAAATTTGTGTACCACAGATCTCGGACATTAGGTCCAAGATTCTAAGGGAGTGTCACGACGCCCCTTCTGCTGGACACCCTGGGGTACACAGGACACTATCATTAGTGAAACACACTTTTTATTGGCCAAAGATGAAAGGGTATGTAGAAGATTATGTTCTCAAGTGTCAGATTTGTCAGGCAAATAAAGCTGAACGCTTTAGACAGGCTGGGTTGTTGCATCCTTTGCAAATCCCAGGTAATAAATGGGAAAGTATTTCCATGGATTTTATTACTGGATTGCCAAGAACACATCAAGGCCACGATTCTATTTGGGTTGTGGTAGATCGCTTGACAAAAATGGCTAGATTTTTACCGACCCGGAAGACTATTATAGCTACGCAATTAGCTCGGCAGTTTATCGAGCAATTGTTTAGACTGTACGGGTTACCACAAGACATAGTCAGTGATAGGGACTCTAAGTTTACGAGTGATTTTTGAAAACTTGTTTTTGAGAAGTTGGAAACAACTTTGAATTTGAGTTCCTCTGATCATCCTCAATCTGATGGCCAGACTGAAAGAGTGAATCAGATTTTGGAGGATATGCTTCGAGCATATGTATCCAAAAGCCAGAGTTCATGGGAGGATTATCTTCCTATGTTAGAATTTACATATAACAGTACTAAGCATACGAGTACAGGTTTTAGTCCTTTCATGCTTATGTATGGTTTTCAACCAAGATCACCTGTTACAGTAGGATTCTCAGGACTTCAGCATGATGCAGCACGTAATTTTTTACAAGATATACAGGAAATGTTACAAGTTGCAAAGGAATCTATTAGAAGTGCTCAAGACCGAGACAGGTGTTATTCTAATAGACATCGTTCACCTAGAGAGTTCTTTGAAGGAACGATGGTGTATTTGCGAGTTCCGAAAGATTCCGAGACTTTACGGACAGGTAGATCTCCGAAATTATCCCCTAGATACTGTGGAACATTTCGTGTTACACGACGGATTGGTTCAGTTGCATATGAATTGGATTTGCCTTCTCATGTGAAAGTTCATCCTGTATTTCATGTCAGTAGACTTAAGGAAGTACTGGGTGGAGCAGATCAGTTAGTTACTCCTCAAGAAATTATAGATGTCCAGGACATGACATTTGTTCCGCACGAACCTGAAAAGATTCTTGGATTTCGTGAACGAAGATTGCGTCATACGCTTATCACGGAATACAAGATCAAGTTGGAGTATCGTGTTGAGGAGGACGCTACATGGGAGACATTGACTTCTCTTCAGAGAGATTACCCTGGCTTTTTAGTGAGCTCAGGAGTGAGCTCTTAGAGGAAGGGGAGTATGTCATGTGCACAGTGTGTATCTACCGTGTGCTATACGCATGCAAGACTAGTTTCGAGGCTTGGGGAAGCTTGGAACTAGGCAGGTTGATTGACGAGCTGAGTTAGGGAAATACTAACGGGCGGGCACCCAAGTATGGACGGGTGGACGGCCAAGTGTGGACGCCCGATGACCGGCCAAGAGCCTATAAAAGGGTGGCCAAGGTTAGTTATTGCAATATAGAGAGTCTCGCGAGTTTGTGAGAGCTCTATGGTCTTGGAGCCTGGTTCTAGTGCAGATGTGCACCTGCTTTACGTAGCCAAGGCTGGCAGCAGTCTCGAGGTCCGCAAGGGCAGCTTCGTGGCGGTATGGGACGTCGCGAGGAGGAGATTGGTCGGTACGTCAACCTAGTTAGCTCAGCTCGTGGCTCGGTGGGGACAGCCAAGATTGTGGGCTTGCCCACGGCTGTCATGGTTGGGAGGTGAGTCAGGCCTGCACCCCCTTTGTTGTTTGTTGTTCGTTTGTTTGCAGGATTCGAGTTTCGAACCAAGATCGATCACGAGGGGAGATCCGTGGGGATTTGACACTGTTCCCCTTCCAAAGTACTGTACAACAGTACTAAGTGCTCACCAATGATGTACCAAACCTGTACCGGCAAGTACAGCAGCTGAAAATGAGCCTTTTCCTCACTCAAATCAATGTACAGCCATGCTAAAACTTGTACAAATTGTACCAAATCTATACCAACAAGTACAGTAGCAATAAATGCTCTCTTGGCTGTCCAAATGAGTGAAAATCAGACCTTGACAGTCCTCACCACTGCATACAACAGTCCCGGACAGAAATTGGGCAAAAGCCCCTTGACTGCAAGTGGATTACTGAGGGTTCAAGGCATAAAAGTCTTCCCTACTACTTTGCCAAGCTCAACAAGCATGAAATCTTGAAAAGCCCCTTGATTCAGATCAATTTCTGATCATGAATGGTACATTAATGCACATGAAGGCATCCAGAGTCTTCACAATGCTTCCCCCTGGCCACATATACATCCAATACATAAAAGCCCCTTGATTTATTGGCACATTGAGTGCTTGACAGGCATCAACACATTGCCCAAAGCATCAAATGCCAGTGCCTGCATGCAAATCAACCCAATTGACACAAAAGCCCTTTGATTTGCACTCCAATTTCCTGCAATTTAGCCCCGAATGTGAGATTGCTCACATCATACAGCATGTATGAATGCCCAATGGCACAATTAGGGCAAAAGCCCCAAATATTGACACCCAATTTCTTGCAAATTGACCTGGAATGTGACCAATGTCACCCAATTGTTGCCAATTGTGCTCAAATGTGAGCCATTAGGACCTGTTCCTGCTCAATTGATGATAATGGACATGCAAATCCCAAAAAATTGAAGCAAATACCTCAAACAATTTTTGATTTCTGTTGCAGAAAAGGGGGGGTGTCGAATTTGCTGACTCGTGTGGCCGAGTTCACAGGCTGCAATGAGCGAACTTTGAGCTACGCATGCGGGAGCTAATGACGAAGAGGTGGTTGCCGGACTAAGTCGTAGACGGCAGGCTGCTGCAAACGCAGGCAGCATGGGAGAACCGGCAACGTGCAGACGAGTAGGGCGACTATACCTTGAAGCCGGCAGCGGCGACTGTGCAGCAAACGGGCAAGGGCTGATGTTGGGAAGTCACAGACGGCGGAGTGGAGGCCGTGACAAAGCACACGGACGGGAGCTGCCAGAAGACGAAACAGTGACACGTTAGCTACCGATTGGAACGGAGCCTCTCCCGCACGGCGCCCGACTCCTCCAGCTGCGCGCGAAACTCCTTGTGCGTGCTCGTGAGGCGCCGCTGCCCTTCCTCCTCGCTCGCCGGCTTCTTGCTGCCGCCCGCTACCACGTGTTTTTGCTCCCAAAGTCCAGCGCTGTCTCCAATGCTCACACGCTCAGGCTGTCGACCTTCAGCCATGCCTACTTGGACACACACCTGCAAGCTACCTGCCTGCGCTTCACCTGTAGCATCTCCAATGCTGGCGTTGACCTCGAGCTGGTTTGCCCTATTCAGCACACAGCAGCGATACACACATGTGCCTTAGCACCTACACAAGCTTCAGCCCAATAGCTCCTGCCCACGTTGCAGCTTACGGTGACCTAGGCTCTGATACCAGTTGAAGGGAGAGAGTTAGGGTTTCATGTGGGAGACATACACAGAGAAGAAGGGAGAGAGAGAGAGAGACATGTGGGGATAAGTCAACTGACAATATGAGTGTGTGACTCCCCTGTCACACATGTTTTGCTCTAGTACACATAGTGCACTTAGTACATTAAAAGTACTAAGTGTACTATGTACTATAAAACTTATGGGCTAGTACACACTATAAGGGTGGTCATAATGCCTTTACCCCAACATTACCCACTCTGCACATGGCCATCCCACAAGAGCCACACTCAGTGATGCATCCATGAACATAATAAAGTACTTGATGTATCATACCAATATACATGCATCTCATCCTGACACATCCAAAGTATTACCCATGTATTCCCAAGGGTACTAGGACTTAATGGCACCAAAATACAATAATACCTCAAAAAGTGTACATGCACAAATAGAGTTCAATCCATATATGAACCAAACCAATCTCTAGGGCTGCTCGCAAGACTTATGCCCTTCATAGAGTCTTGAAGTGTTAGCTCAGGTTGCTACAGACTTTGAGCTCAACCAAACCATGCCATTCCAAAGGAGACCAACTCCACAAATAGCATCATCTCAATATCCAATTGACCGATCCTGTGGTCAAGAACAGCCAGAACCATATGACAAAGATCAATGTCCCAATCTTCCTCAGTCATACCTTAGTTCCAAAGGCAAAAACCATCCATAGTTGCAGTTATAGTTCATGGTGCGGCCGACTGTGAACCGTACCCAACTTTACCATCTCATGTGACTAGTACACAATATCATAGAAGTCCCATAAGCAGATGTACTAGCCTCAGTACCTCGGGTGAATACAAAGATGTCACCAAGCGACACCTAGATAACAACTGAGCATGTTTGTAACAAGGGAGCGGAGGTGCTACCCCCCTCTTG
Source organism: Cibotium barometz (assembly GCF_041138505.1). Lineage (NCBI taxonomy): Eukaryota > Viridiplantae > Streptophyta > Polypodiopsida > Cyatheales > Cibotiaceae > Cibotium > Cibotium barometz. The sequence goes on from NC_141096.1 coordinate 11,684,846, forward strand.
AGCATCAGGCAATGCTCCAGACCCTAGCTCTGCTGAACCTGAATGAACCGTAGCAAGAATCGGCTCCAACTCAAAGGCGTCAAGATAAAGTTGCAATACCTGAGGTGAATCTGCCAAGTCACCCTCCTCCATCCACTTCGCATCCATCAGTGAATAATTCACAAGATAGCGACGGGAAACTTTACCTCGTACCTTTCTTTCCTTATGTGCCAGTATCTGCTCGAGAATAAGAACCTCATCAAGTTCCTCCACTTCCATCTGAGCCTCATCTGATACATCCATAGGCACCCAAAACGTGCTTGCACTCCACCCAAGTGGTAAGCACAAGTCCCAATGAAGCATAGTAGATCACCATTGCTAAACATAGAAAGAAGCTGCCTTCCGAACCCATGAAGTCTCCGTGAAGATACCACTGGTGACAAAGTGTTGAAAGCCAAAGCCTTCAACCCATCTCTTGCACCATAACTCTTCAACTGCTTCTTGTTCCTGGCCACTATTTCTTGTCCTTGGTGTCTTTTCTCCTAAGCTTCAAAGACACATAACCCTGCACTGCCTTTTCACTTTCCTCATGTTGAAGCTTTTGATGTGACAACCACGGGCTTGCCTCCTTGAAAAAGTCCACGATATCCCGGCGATAGAACCATGAAACCGGCCTTCATAAATCTGACGGGCGGTGGAACAAACACTTGCACACAAAACACTTCATCACCCATGAGAACCTGGAAAAGGAAAACAAACAGAGGAGCTAGAATGCTCCTGCAAATAGTACAAGGACACCGATTGACCCCAAAACGCAGTGGCGCCCCTTGCGGTATTTCTTTACTTGATCAAATAAGAGTACAAAGTACAACTTGTCGAATCCTTTACCAATAGGATCCCTTATAGCTTTTCACCCAGGACTTTCCAAATAAGAACTCTCGTTACTACAGCAAAGCATTCCATAGAGAAGGCACACTTGTACGACACCTCCCTGCTTGAAAAGGTCTTCTCCATCTCAATCATGGATCCCGCAACCCTTTCCCAAACAACAGTAAGGCTGAACCAAACCATATGTCCTTCCTATAGTCACAGCTTGCATGTAACCTCGAGAAACTCATGAAACCAAAGACCTGTATCTGATAAACCATAGACCTGTATCCCATAAACCAGAGGCCTGTTTCTTTGATACCAAAGTCCTGTTTCTTCTCGAAAGACCAATGTCCTGTTTCCATGACAGATAAATCCACATATATGCACCATCCAATCATGATGCCATAAACCCATAGACCTGCTTCTATCATGCTAGTCTAAACTTGTCCAGTCTGGCTGTGGAGATGCCTCAGCGATGCGGTCTGCTCCATGATGCAAGAAAACCCGCCTGGCTGTCACATACAAGTAATCTGCTCCACGTCCACCAGTATACCTGGCCAAATTCACTACTGTGTGCCCATCCTCTGCACCGCTTTCCCACACCTGGCGTCCACCTAACTGTCCAACTGACTGTTTGACTGGCTGACGTTTGCCTGGCTGCCCACCTATCTGGTTGATGGTTGCTGGTAGCCTGTTTGGTGTCCAGTTGCTTGCAACAACCCATCTGGCGCCTAGAGCTACTCACAGCCTGCCTGACAGCGCCCAGCAGCAACTAGTGGCAGGAGTAGCAACATCACCCTGTGGTGGCAGCAGTTGCGGCATCATCATCAGCAGCGGCAACAGGATCAGCAGCAGTAGCGGCGGGGGCGGCTGTACTTGGCGGCGGCAGCAGCAGCAGCAACACCTGGCGGTAGCAGCACATCAGGCGACAGTAGCAACAGATGGTAGCGGCAGCAGCAGCAGCGCCCATGCACAGCAGCAGATGGCGGCGGCAGTAGCAGATGGTGGTGGCAGCCTTATACCCGACGGCAGCACCTCTACCAGGCGGCGATGGCTGTACCTGGCGACAACGCCCAACAGCGACAGTGCTCTGGGAGATGTGCCCGTGAAGACCATCCGGCCACCTTCCCCCTGCTCTCGACTCCAAGGTGATGCGCCTCACCATCACACGGCTACTTCCTCACGGCTCGCCATCTTCGCCCTCTTTATAGAAACAATGCGCTTTTCAAAAAAAAAACGTCAAAAAGCAAAGGTTGGAATAAACGCATGCTTTTCAAAATATAGTAATAATATTTTTAGCAATCAAAGGTTTAAAAACCTTATGACTTTAAAAATCCTTTTTGTCCCCTCTCACACTTGGGCTGGCCACACTTATAGGTTTCCTTTTCACATTCAAACTTGATGCTTGTTCACACGTGTCCATCCCGTGCCCGTGCCCGTGCCTGTGCCAGTGCCCACCTGCTTGTTGTCCAGAGGGAAAAACACAGGGTCGTAACAAATACCATCCTCGGTAAGGCGGTGATGATATCTCCCTCATGTGATGTATTGAGAGTATGAGACCTTTTAGAGAAACCCCTCTACGTTTAAAATTTTTCCAATCTATTCAGTCTACCAAACCGCAAAGCTGCCTAGTACACTAGACGTCTCTTACACTTTTGTAAACCCAAGGGAGTGTCAGAATATGCAGCGGAGATGATGACAAAATCTGAGAACACGAGCAATTGCACTGCAAAAAATACAGCAATGGAGAAGGAGAGAGAGAGAGGCGTGCAACTCTGCTCTATATACACAAGAAAATCTTGAATATATGATACAACAAGTGGGGGGCCATGGGGCCATTTTATATGGCCCCATATGTGCAGTCGGCCAGCAGTAGGACAGCCGACAGCACTTGTGTAGACACCCGACTACAATGTCTCTAGTCGGCTAGGATGTGTGAAGTCGGCCAGCAGTAGAGAGACAAAGAGCAGTCGGCGAGTGTGAGAGCACACCATATTGCAGTCGGCCAGCATACAGAGGTAGCCGACATGCACAAGACAACCTCCTAGAACAGAAAAATGGGGAAAAATATGGAGAGTGGGGAAAAATGAGAAAACACCTAATCCGGGCGGGCACACCCATAACAGAGGTCCTGGTGTATATGTACAGACAGGAGACGACTTCTAACACCCCCTCTTAGCTCCTAGATGTGGAACCAACCCCAGGGAGCTGGAGTGCTGCCGGAGCATAGCCTGAGGTAGAGACTTCGTGAAGAGGTCCGCCGCATTGTCCTCCGTCGAACAATAAAGTAGCAAGATGTCACCAGCCAAGATCTTCTCACGTACAAAGTGATATTGTATCTCTATGTGCTTGGTTTGGGCATGAAAGGCCGGGATTCGAGCAATAGCTATACAGCTCTGGTTATCGCACTGGATGACGGTGGGCTCCTTCTGTGGAAACCCAATTTCGCCAAGCAACCTCTGCAGCCACACAACCTCGCAAGTAGCACCACAAGCAGCCCAGTACTCTGCCTCTGTCGATGATAAGGTAATAGTTGGTTGCCTCTTACTGCTCCAAGAAATTGCTCCTGAGCCGAGGGTAAAACTGGAACCTGAAGTAGATCTCCTCGTGTTTTGATCTCCGTCCCACCAATCTGAGTCACTCCAACCTTGGGGTCGGACTCCATCCATCAATCCCCCTCCTGTGTAGAAGAGTCCAAGATCCTTCGTACTCTGCAGATACCGCAAGATCCGCAATCGTGCGTCCCAATGAGACTTCAACAGCGTCTGCATGAATGAGCTCAACAGTCCCACAGAAAAGCTCAAGTCCAATCTGGTGTTCAGCAACCAGATCAATGAACCAACGAACTTTCGATACTGAGAGGCATCAACTGGCTCACAAGGATCATTCACTATCAACTTTGTGTTCGGGTCCATCGGCGAGGTAATAGGCTTGCAGTTCTCCATCCCAAAGGCCTCAAGCAACTCATGAACATACCGCTATTGAGAGACAAAAAACCCCCTCTGGGTTTGCCAGATCTCCAATCCCAAGAAGAAGTGGAGTAAGCCTAAGTCGGCGCTCATCTCAAACTTCTTTGACAAGGCAGCCTTCGTCACTCCAATGTGCTCCACATGACCGTTGGTGAGAATGAGATCATCCACATAAAGGATGATTATTGTAACCATGCTGCGTTCCTGAAAAGATACAGGTTGGGATCTGCAACTGATCTCTGAAATCCAGTCCGGAGAAAGAAGGAATCACTCTTCTGATTCCAAGCCCTGGGAGCCTGTTTGAGACCATACAAGGCCTTCCGTAACCTGTAAACCATCCCTTCTGATCCTAGAACCACAAAGCCGGGAGGTTGCTCAACATACACCTCCTCCTACAGGTCAGCATTAAGGAACGCAGATTTGACATCCATGTGATACACAGGCCACCTCTGAGAAGAAGCAAGGGCAAGAATGGTCCAAATCGTGGTCATTCTCGCTGTCGGTGCAAAGGTATCCTCATAGTCGATGCCTGGCCCGTTGAGCATAACCCTTAGCCACGAGCCTGGCTTTGTGTTTGTCCACCGATCCATTTGACGCATATTTGGTCTTAAAGACCCATTTGACACCAATGACTGACCGTTTTGACGGCCTCGAAACCAACTCCCAAGTGTTGTTCTTCTCGATGGCATCCAGTTCCACTTGCATGGCCTTCCTCCAAGTATCCTGTGCAAGGGCTTCCTTGACGGAAGTGGGCTCTTTGTCCCGCATGATACGAGACATCAAAACATAGTTTACCTATGAAAGCTCCGCTGAATGACTTTTGTCACGGACTATGTGCGATCTACATCCCTACTGACAACAATCTCATTCCTCTCTGGATCAAACAATCTATATCCCTTGGAAAAAGAGTTATATCCCACAAATATAAGCTTTTGGGACTTGGAGTCGAGCTTCCCCCTCTGCTTCTTCGGAATGTGTACATACGCATCGCTCCCAAACACACGGAAGTTGGAGACATCAGGTTTCTTGCCAAAGTATGCCTCAAAGGGAGTCATGTTAGGTACTGAAGTCGTCGGAGACCGGTTGAGAATATGGACAGCCGTAACCACAGCCTCTCCCCAAAGTGGACGAGGAAGATCACGATGCTCCAGAATCGTCCTCGCCATCTCCACCACAGTCCTGTTCTTGCGTTCTACCACTCCATTCTCTGAAGGCGAATGTGTATTGGCCAATTTCCTCTTGACGAAAGCATTTGAAGAGAATTCACCTCCTTTGTCAGCCTTGAGAGTCTTTAACTGCAATCCAGACTCTTTCTCCACCATCACATGCGAATCCTTGAATCGAGCAAAAGCTTGGTCCTTTTGAGAAAGAAAATAGACCCATGTGAATCTGGAACAATCATCAACAAGTAGCATGAAATATAGAGATCCTCCTAAGGATGGTGTCTGCATAGGTCCACACAAGTCAGTGTGAACCAACTCCAATGGTTTCGAAGCCCACCTAGAAGCCTGCTTCGGAAAGGATTCCCTGTGCTGCTTACCACGTATGCAAGAACTGCAACGTCCTTGCCTGCTGCCAACATCTTGCAAGTCAACCACCATTTGGTCCCGAAAATCTTGTCGCAGCGCATCCACATTTAAGTGGCCAAACCGAAAGTGCCACAAGTCACCAACCTGAGAACCTGTCAATGACGAGAGTGCGGAGAGTTTGTAGATACCATTCTTCACAGTGCCTTCCCAAACAACCTAGCCAGTCTTTCGGTCCCTTAGAGCAACTGAATGCTCCTCAAATTCCACCCGGAAGCCAATCTTTGGTCCCTTAGAGCAACTGAATGCTCCTCAAATTCCACCCGGAAGCCAATCTTGCATACCTCATGCACTGACAATAGATGAAAACCAAGTGTTGGGACGTAAAGAACTGAATGCTCCTCAAATTCCACCCGGAAGCCAATCTTGCATACCTCATGCACTGACAATAGATGAAAACCAAGTGTTGGGACGTAAAGAACATGAGAGGAATGCTTACCCCCCTTGCCGTCAGGAATGCTCCTCAAATTCCACCCGGAAGCCAATCTTGCATACCTCATGCACTGACAATAGATGAAAACCAAGTGTTGGGACGTAAAGAACATGAGAGGAATGCTTACCCCCCTTGCCGTCAGGAATAATCTCCCTCCGGCTAGGAATAATCTCCCTCCGGCTCTCACTGTGTATCGGAATTGTGGAGTTGTCGCCAATGAAAATGCGACCTGACTGCCATTTCAGATCCAAAAAGAAGTCACGAGAAGGAGTCATGTGCCTGGAAGCACCATTGTCAAGAATCCACTCTCGGGTAGCCTTTGCGGTGAAGCCAACTGCCTCCTCGCTCGAAGAAGAGAAGCATTTGAGTCCATCATCTCTAAGTGCACAAAGGCTGGAGTCTTTGCAGCTGAAGCTGAAGAATCAACACTCTTCCCAGTCCGCTTAGGACACTTCCTCCAATAGTGGCCTTTCTCGCCACAATCATTGCAGGTCCTCTCGGCCTTCAGTATCTCTCGGTTTGCATCAGACTTCTTCTCAGAAGACTTCTTCGATGAAGCCTTTCCTTTGCCCTTCTTGTTGTTATTCCGGCCTTTGGACCGTTGGCCAGTTAAGGCCTCCAAACCTCCGCCCTGTGGAGGGTTCGTGAATCTTTCCTCCTAGTCCAAGACCATGGGCACAAGCTCCTCCCATGTGATGGTGCTGAGCCTGCCACCCAGTGGTAATCAAAGAAGAGTAGAAAGCTGAGTACTGAGAAGGCAAATGCGACAGCAACGTGATGGCCATATCCTCCGATGATATCTCCTTCCCAACCTGAAGAACTTCCTGCTAAAGAGCCTGCAGCTTGTTAATGTGCTCCCGCATTGTCGATGACTTTGTAGGATTCATAACCCGCATTTGTTCTTCCAAGGAAATCCTCTTCATGGGTGATACCCTATTATAAAGAGAAGCCAAATGCTACCATATACCTCTGGTCAGCATCATATGCTTTATATGATTGATTACCTGCGGTGTGCAGTTGAGGAAGATGAAAGAACAGACCCTGGCATTGACAGGATCCCACAACTGTGCCTGTGCTTGTGCCTCGCGGTCCTTCTGAATCGAGGGTAACTCTCCTTCCTCTACCTCCGGCCGTGGAACCCCAACAACAATGAAATCAACAAGGTCATAAGACTCCAGAACAGATTCCATCATTACCTTCCAAATGCCGTAGTTATTCCCGTCCAATTGACGGTCCACTGGGAACGTGGGGAGTGTCGGGATCTTCACATGCTTCTTAGCCATCTCAAGTAAATCTGCCATTGCGGGGATGTAATTGAAAAGGGTCGGTGGGTGGGAAAAAAGAACTTCTTAAACCTGCAAGTGGCTGTCCAACAAATCAGCCTGCCTTCCTCTTTCTTCTCCTCTTCCCGAACAGTCCAAAACAGTCCACCAATCAGTAACAAAACAGTCCCCCTCTTGCTCACACAATTCCCAAGGTCTATCAAGAGCCTAGAGCTCTGATACCATGTCAGAATATGTAGCGGAGATGATGACAAAATCTGAGAACACGAGCAAGTGCACTGCAGAAAATACAGCAATGGAGAAGGGGAGAGAGAGGCGTGTAACTCTGCTCTATATACACAAAAAAATCTCGAATATATGATACAACAAGTGGGGGGCCATGGGGCCATTTTATATGGCCCCATATGTGCAGTCGGCCAGCAGTAGGACAGCCAACAGCACCTGTGTAGACACTTGACTGCAATGTCTCTAGCCGGCCAGCATGTGTGAAGTCGGCCAGCATTGGAGAGACCCAAAGAGCAATCGGCCAGCATATAGAGGTAGCCGACATGCACAGGGCAGCCTCCCACAGCATAAAAATAGGAAAAAATATGGAGTGGGGGGGAAAATGAGAAAACACCTAATCCGGGCGCGCACACCCACAACAGAGGCCCTGGTGTATATGTACAGACAGGAGATGACTTCTAACAGGGAGTTCCTAAATCGCTTCATTACACTGTACCTTTGTTGTGGGAAGGGTGCGCCATGCACTACCATAGGGTGGATGAGAGAGTAAAAAAGGAACGTGCCTAGTGCGAGCTTGTTAAAAATAAAAGTCGGCCCGAGTGCAATAGCAACTTCTTGCTAACATAGTTGTTTCTCGTACTGGTACGAACCCATTCGTACCGTACGGTACGAGTTGTTCTCCCCCCCCCTCCCAAAAAAAAAACTTTGAAAAAAAATTTCCAAATGCTTAAAAAAATATAGAAACCTTGCTTAACGAAGATCCCAAATGCTTGCAATACTTTTTTTCGAGAATTTTTTTTTTCCGAGAAAAATGCCTGCAATACTTGGCAACTTTCGTGTCCACTTAGTATTCCATATGGGGTTGTTGAGAGACCTAAAAAATCTGGCAAGGTAGATTGGTAGTGTACACTTGATTGGTAGAATGAAAGAATCTTGCTACATCACTTGGAGATCCTGTTGGGGTAAAGGCATTATGCCCACCCTTGTAGTGCGTACAAGCCCATAAGTTTTATAGTACATAGTACACTTAGTACTTTTAATGTACTAAGTGCACTATGTGTACTAGAGCAAATATACATGTGTGATAGGGGAGTCACACACTCATACTTTGAGTTGACTTATCCCCACAACTCTCTCTCTCTCTCCCTCCTTCTCTCTGTGTACGTCTCCCACATGAAACCCTAACTCTATAGCTGAGCTTTCATAGCTCCTTCAACTGGTATCAGAGCTTTGGCTACAGGAGATCCCTGTGGTAGAGAGTGGTAGGGTTTCTACATCGAAAAGCACTGGTTTTAGGGTTACGAATTTGACTACTGTGCTGACTGCGACAAGCTGACTGTGGAGGTAGTAGCTTTCGCTTCACACACACCATACTCCAGTGCAGGGCAGCGCGCAGCATGGCCGCAGCGTTCTTCCTCTTCCTTCATTGGTCGCTGGTCGCCTGTGTGCAGAACTGGTCGGCGGGGATCAGCCAGTTGCAGCCGAGAGTAATCGCGAAGGGTAGTGTCGGAGAGCTCACTGAAGCTGGTTTCCCAGGCACCCGGTTTGGTCTCTCGGTTACCAAGACCAGGCGCACGGTCATGTGATGCTAGGTTCCGAGCCTCCGTCCAGTCGGCGACATAGGTAGAGACACGCTGTCGAAACTTCTGCCGGAACTCCCGCCGGAACTTCTGCCGGAACTCTGGTCACGCTTGGAACTTGTAGTGGTTGATGACGGCCGTCGACGGCTTGACCCTCCACGTTCTGAACTTCGGAACGAGACGGAAATGGTGAACTGCGTTGACAAGGCTATCGGCCACGGCAGCGAGCTTGACGGCCGATTTGTGCTAGGAGGAGGCATCGGCAGAATCTAGACTCAAGCTCGTCCGGCGACATCTACTGCACCAATACAGCAGTTTTCAGGCAGCAACAGCATCAGTAAATTCGACGCCCACCTGCACGATCCAGAGACTGTACCTGGCAGTTTTTTTTTCAGACTGCAGCAGCATCAGCACGACCCCCCCTCTTTCCTGTAACAATAGAAATTTTCAGAGGTACTTGCTTCAAATTTTTTTTTGGGATTTGCAGTTGAGCAGGTACAATTATCAATTGAGCAGGTACAGGTGCCAAATTGCTCAAATTTTGAGCAAAATTGGCAAAATTGGGTGACATTGGTCACATTCAGGATCAATTTGCAGGAAATTGGATGTCAAAATTTGGGGCTTTTGATGTAATTGTGCCATTGGGCATTCATACATGCTGTATGATGTGAGCAATCTCACTTTTGGGGCAAAATTGCAGGAAATTGGAGTGCAAATCAAAGGGCTTTTGTGCCGATTGGGTTGATTTGCATGCAGGCACTGGCATTTGATGCTTTGGGCAATGTGTTGATGCCTTTCAAGCACTCAATGTGCCTGTAAATCAAAGGGCTTTTCAAGATTTTATGCTTGTTGAGCTTGGCAAAGCAGGAGGGAAGACTTTTATGCCTTGAATCCTCAGAAATCCACTTGCAGACAAGGGGCTTTTGCCCAATTTCTGTTCGGGACTGTTGTATGCAGTGGTGGGGACTGTAAAAGTCTGATTTTCACTCATTTGGACAGCCAAGAGAGCATTTATTGTTGTTGTACTTGCTGGTACAGATTTGGTACAACTTTGTATAAGTTTTGGCATGACTGTACATTGATTTGAGTGAGGAAAAGGCTCATTTTCAGCTGCTGTACTTGCCGGTACAGATTTGGTACATCATTGGTGAGCACTTAGTACTGTTGTACAATACTTTGGAAGGGGAACAGAGCACATTTAAGGTGCTGTCCTAAATCTGCAGCAACCAGATTTTGGTGATTTTATCACATACAGTGGGAGTAGAGTTGCATTTGTGCTTCCGCAGTGGGAGATAAACTTTGAGAGAACAACTGCTAATAATGTGTTGCTCCAGAAGAAGCAGCACAAGCCCATCAAAGAAAGCGGTGTAATGCCCGCTTCTCTTACTGCTGAAGAATGGGAAGATATGGATGAGCTGGCAAGATCTACTATCATGTTGTCTGTGTGAGACTCTTTACTTTTTAGCATTCGTGAAGAGAAGACAGCTTGGGAAATGTGGCAAAGATTGCAGGACTTGTATGCCCAGCAAAGTGCCTCAAGCAAAGTGTATTGGTTGAAGAAACTCATAGGTCTTCAAATGAAGGAAGGGGCGTCTATGACAGCCCATCTAAATGAGTTTAATGGTGTTGTTAGCCAGGTCATCAATCAAAAGTTGGCAATGGACGATGAGTTCAAAGCCACCTTTCTCTTATGCACTTTGCCAGAGAGTTGGGACACATTTAGGACAACCACTAGCAATTCGAATGCTATGCTGTCATATGCAGATGTGGAGGGTGCTCTCCTTCAAGAGGAGATGAACAGGAAGAACAACTCTGTTGGAAAGTCCAATGCAATGAATGCATGTGGGAGATCCCAGCAAAGGGGTAAAAGCCAAGAACGGGGAAGGAGCAAGTCCCGCTCCAAAAAGGACTTGGAATGCCATTATTGTGGCAAGAAGGGACATATCAAAAAGCAATGCTACAAATGGAAGAATGATCAAAAGGAAAAGGGCAAAGGGAAGGACAAAGACAAAGATGAAGCCAAAGATGCAAAGCCAAAGGGCAAAAGTGGAGTCAAGATTGAAGAAGTCAATGTGTCACATGCAGGTGACAGTGAGGATGAAGTCCTATTCACGTCTTCACTTGATGCCCATTCACTTCTTGCAGGAGATGGTCATGGTATGCACTCATGGATCATTGATTCAGGTGCCTCCTTTCATGTCACAGGTTGCAGAGACTTGTTTGTCAGGTATACTACAGGCAATGAAGGAGTAGTTTATTTGGGTGACAACCATGCATGCAAGATTCTTGGCAGAGGTGATGTGAGGCTTGTGTTTTCAGATGGCTCACAGCTTATGCTCCATGATGTCAGGCATGTGCCTGAGATCAAGAAGAACCTGCTTTCTACTGGACAGCTTGATGATGCTGATTATGTTACTACATTTGGTCGTGGAAAGTGGAAAATTAGTAAGGGCTCAGGGTTGTTGCCAGAGGCTCTAAGGTGGACACTCTTTACTTCATGCATACTGGTGTTTGTCACCATGCTAATGTAAATGCAACCGATCTGCCAGAAATCTCTATGTGGCATAGCCGGTTGGGACACATGAGTGTCAAAGGAATGGAGCAATTATCTCGTTTTGGTTACTTGCCTTCTCTAAAGTTCTCAAGTTTTCAGTTTTGTGAGCATTGTATATATGGCAGGCAACTCCAGTGCCCCCACAAGAAAGCTCTTGGACAGAAAGATGCTCAGTTAGAGCTTGTGCATACATATGTATGTGAGATGCCTCAGCTTTCTTTGGGAGGGGCAAAATATTTTGTGTCTTTTATTGATGATGCCACACGCAAGGTGTGGGTTTATCCTCTTCGTTTGAAGAGTGATACATTCTCTGTGTTTGAGAAGTTTGTTGCTCATGTTGAGAATCAAACTGGCACAACACTGAAGGCTTTGCGTTCCGACAATGGTGGAGAGTATATGTCCAAACAGTTTCAGGACTTTTGTGATGCTAAAGGCATCAAGAGGGAGCTCTCTACTCCTTATGATCCTCCACAAAATGGGACAAAAGAGAGGATGAACAGGACCATTCAGGAGAAGGTCCGTTCTATGTTGTCACATGCTGCGTTACCTCATGGTTTTTGGGCTGAAGTTGTTATGACAGCCGTTCATCTTATAAACAGGTCACCTAACACGAGGCTTGGTGGGAAAGTGCCAGAGGAAGTATGGACAGGGAAGCCTCCGTCCTACAAGCACTTGAGAGTGTTTGGTTGCGATGCGTACGTGCACATACGCAGGGAAATATGCACCAAACTTGATCCTAAGTCTCACAAATGCATATTCCTAGGGTATGGTGACAGAGGTGAAATGGGGTATAGACTATGGGATCCAGTGAATAGAAAGATTATACGCAACAATGATGTCATTTTTTATGAAACATGCATGTATAAGGAGCCTGCAAGGCAACAGGAGCCTGGCAGAGTCGTCTTTGATGATGATGGACATCATGGACAACAACCAAGGGCTGTAAATCAGCCATTACAGCATCAAAACCAGCCCTTAAATGGTGCTGAAAATGGTCCAAATGGACAGCCAGAGATGGCAGAAGATATCCCTATGGATATCCCATAGTTACAGGAGATACCGGGCATGATCTTTCAACCTTATGGCATGGAACAGGAGCCACCAATAGGTGATATGCAGGCTAGACAGGAACCTGCAAATGATGGTCATTGGGTACGGAGGTCCACAAGACCTTCCAGACCCCCTGACAAGTTTGTTCCAGGAGTTGACTACTTGATGCTCACTGACTATGGGGAGCCCTCATGTTATAAGGAGGCTTTACAGAGGGCAGACAAGGCTCTTTGGGAGCGTGCTATGAAGTCAGAGATGGATTCTCTGCACAAAAATGGAACATGGAAGTTGGTGCATTTGCCTACAGCCAAGAAGGTTTTGCCATGCAAGTGGGTTTACAGGCTCAAAGTTGCACCTGATGCAAAGCCAAGATACAAAGTTGGCTAAGGGCTTCAAGCAGGAATATGGTGTGGACTTTGATGAGATCTTCTCTCCAGTGGTCAAAATGACCACACTTAGAGCTGTATTAGCTTTGGTTGCTCATGATGATCTGGATTTGATTAAGATGGATGTGAAGACTGCTTTTCTTCACGGTGATCTCCATGAGGAGATATATATGCAAAAGCCAGAGGGTTATGCAGTGAATGGAAAGGAGAAGCTTGTATGCAGGCTGAAAAAGAGTCTTTATGGGCTCAAACAGGCACCAAGGGAATGGTATCATAAAATTGATACATTCATGAAATCCCAGGATTTCAAGAGGAGTGACATAGATCACTGCTTATACACCAAGAAAACTTTGGATGGCAGTCTATTGATCCTCATCTTGTACGTTGATGATATGTTGATTGCCGGGAAATCTCGTAAAGAGATGGATGCCTTGAAGAAGAGGCTGCATGAGACCTTTGATATGAAGGATTTGGGTGATGCAAATCACATTTTGGGTATGCGGATACTTCGGGACAAAAATCAGCATGTGTTGTATTTGTCTCAGAAGGAATACATTGGCAAAGTTTTGCAGAGGTTCAATATGGAAGGGGGGAAGAAGACTAGTACTCCTTTGCCTCCATATGTGAAACTCAATGCTATGGACAGCCCACAGTCGGATAGTGACAGGGCTGATATGGCCAAGATTCCGTATGCTTCAGCTTGTGGCAGTCTCATGTATGCCATGGTTGCCACCAGGCCGGACATTGCATTTGCAGTGGGAGTGGTTTCTAGATACATGGCCAAACCTGGCAAGAAGCATTGGGAAGCAGTGAAAGGTGTCATGAGATACCTGAAGGGCACACAGGATATGTGCATATGCTTTGGCAAACAGGATACATTAGTGCATGGTTACACGGATTTGGATTATGCCGGTCATCCAGATAACCGGAAGTCTACTACCGGTTATGTGTTTACATTCATAGGAGGTGCTGTGTCATGGATATCGAGGATGCAGAAGTGCACAGCCTTATCTACTACAGAGGCCGAGTATATTGCAACCACAGAGGCTTGCAAGGAGGCATTATGGCTATCTCGGTTAGTGGTTGATTTGGGTTATACAGGGGATATTCCATTGTTGCATTGTGACAGTGAGAGGGCCATCCAGTTGGCAAAGAACCTCGTCTTTCATGCAAAGACGAAGCGTGTGGATGTGAAGTATCACTTCATCAGAGAGGTGATAGAGAACAAGCAAATTCAGCTTGTTAAGATTCATACGGATGACAACCCGGCGGATCTCTTGACAAAGAGTTTGCCTCCAGAGTGGTTTGCTCATTGCAGACACTTGATGGGCATTGGATGAGGCCAGTTTCAGCCTTGATATGGCCTTGTATATTATCATGTACATCCTGATTTTTTCTTTTCCTTCATTTAAGGGCACTTTGCCTTTAAGTGGGAGGTTGTTGGGGTAAAGGCATTATGCCCACCCTTGTAGTGTGTACAAGCCCATAAGTTTTATAGTACAGAGTACACTTAGTACTTTTAATGTACTAAGTGCACTATGTGTACTAGAGCAAATATACATGTGTGATAGGGGAGTCACACACTCATACTTTGAGTTGACTTATCCCCACAACTCTCTCTCTCTCTCTCTCTCCCTCCTTCTCTCTGTGTATGTCTCCCACATGAAACCCTAACTCTACAGCTGAGCTTTCATAGCTCCTTCAGATCCCTGGTATAGGTAGGCTAGACAATTAGATTCTCAAGTTATGTACGAGGGAGAAGATTTGGACATGGCCATTTTGATCTAGAGAGGAGTCCCTAAACCTATCACCCTAGATGCACTGCATTACCCATCTAGGTTCTTTTTTGGAGACAATCAGGAGATCCAACTGGGGGAGACACATATCCATGTTCTGGTTCCTCAAGCACTGTAGACTCCTCCCCTCCCAACCTTCCCTCACATTCAAGCTTGAAGCTCCATAGGTTGTAAGTGTTAAAAAATAATAATCGTATTTTATCATACGGCATCCGAAAATTTCATATCGTACCAAAAATTCCCATATGGTATTTTATTTTCATACCATGACAACTATGCTTGCTAGAGTCTCTGCTGCTGCTTGTCTCATTGTGATACTACAGTCTTTATTAAAAGTACCTTCAGGTATGCCGTGCATGGTCGGAAACTACTTAACGTAATGATGATGTTTCCCTTGTTTTTGGATATTCCATCATAGCAGCAGGAAGCATTCACTTATTAACACAAAATTTGGGTTAAGTTTTGCATCATGGCTGACTACCTTGCATCTTTGTTTGGCTGCAGAAGTTTGAGCAGCAAAGGACTGCGGCTTTTGTCAGCTGCTTGTTGTTTACCCCATCCAGAAAAGCAGGAGACAGGAGGGGAGGATGCCTACTTCATTTGCCCTGACAAGCAAGTAATTGGAGTTGCTGATGGAGTTGGAGGTTGGGCTGACATGGGTGTTGATGCTGGAGAGTACGCTCGTCAGCTCATGAATCAATCGTTGATAGCTGCTCGGCAGGAGCCTGCAGGCTGTATTGACACTGCGCGTGTAATGGAAATAGCTCATTCCAAGACAACTTGCAGGGGATCATCCACAGCATGCATCCTTGCTCTCTCAGACTACGTAAGGGATTTCCCTAGAGGTGATGCAATTGTATGCTAAGCTGGTAGTAAGGAACACACCCCTTAACGTTGGAGTTTGTGGTTACAGGGCTTGCAGGCTACTAATCTGGGGGATAGTGGTTTTTTGGTTGTGAGAAATGGTCGAATGATTTTCAAGTCTCCTGTGCAGCAACACAATTTCAATGTCCCATTTCAGCTGGAGAGTGGTGGAGGTGACCCTCCCGATGCTGCTGAGGTATGCACTAGTGGATGGTATCTGACCATGCTTCTTGTAGCTCCAAGGCTGATACACAAGGTTTATTTTGCTGTGTATTTAACATTGAGATCATCAACCTAAAGTTCTTTTTTATTAATTAAAAGAAGGGTGCTCCCTGCTTTTTTACAACTAAAGTTTTGGAGACACAAGTGACTTCAGTTCCAGAGCAGCCTACCAGTAACTTGCATAATAGCTGCCACGCTTGAAGTCTGGCCTTTAGCAAATTGCATGCAGTAGAAGTAAGTGCTCCTTCTGTAGCCTTAAGTGAGTGCATCCTTATTATCAACTTTTGGAGTTCATATTTTCCTTGAGGAGTACTTGAACCAGCATAAAAGCAAGGTGGAGAGTGTTGGAAGCTGAAACCGGGCTGAAGAATAAATGTGAACCACTTAACTTTACCAAACCGTGGTCGTGAGTCCTCGGGTTCGGTAATTCCGGCATGTCTTTCATCTTCAGTTGCCAGGGAAGAATCTTGCGTCAGATGTCTTCAAAATCCTGTGCACCGAAAGAATTTTCTCTATGCCGGAAGAGTATGGGGGTCGAATAACAGGTTGACGAGGTACGGTGCGGTATGGTACAGCAGGTACAGGTGGTACAACAGGTACTCAATCTGGTTCAGTAGGTACGGTTTGCAGGTGGAAAACAGCAGTCACAACAGTATGGAGGTACGGTGTGAGGCACAGCAGTGTACGAAAGCTTCAGATGACTGTACAGACTGAAGCACAACTGCACGCCAGGGGAGTACTGTGCAACAGCCTACGCATAGCCTAGGGAAGTGTGTGTGTGCAATAGAAGAAGTTGACCAGCTTATACGAACCCAAAAGCACACTTTTTTGCCCAAAATAGGCCTTGTACAACAATAATGGAAAAATCTTGATAAAAATATTAAAACTTAAATGTTTTAAGGCTCCACTAACACATTAATGTGGTGGGTGGCCTTTTAGAATAAAGTGTCCGCTTGCATGATTAACACACATTGTACCATTTAAGTACCATGGAATTTACAAAGGATTCGCCTGCAAAACCAAGCTGAAGGTCTCATAAACATTCAATTTCATACCACAGCCCTGTAGGTGTGTAGTTCGGGGCATCCCAGCTCCCTGGCACGTATACACATGACATGCGGGCATGGTCCAAACAGAACAAAAAACCGGGTGCACACACACAAATCAAAACATGCATACCCGCATGTGCAAATTGCACTGGACAATCTCCCGTCCTCAATACTTGTACTAAGCCCTGGGCCCCAGGTACACTAACCATCAAATAGCCCAAAATAATCCAAGACCAAGTCCTGAGTGAAACCATAATATCCTAGAACATCCATGAGTCCCATGGTAGATAACCATCAGATAACTCATAAAGCCAACCTATGGGTTTGCATAGTACAAAACCATCGTATAACCCCATGAGAAACAATGGAAAATGTCATGGTAGTGACATCCCCCTGGCTTCTATACAGTTGACCTCGACTAAAAAGCCTCCAAGCCAGCCTTAAGGCATCCTGGATACGAAGCCTTGCTTCTACATATGAATCACTTTCCTTCCTTAATGAATGCAATCCTTTGCTCATTGGGCAGCCCATAAGTGGGTATGATCCCCAGTTATAAGAGGCCGCTTTACAGATCAGATGATGTGTTGCTAACCAATGTTTATACTGTGTGCATAATGCTGCAGGTTTTCACTGTCGACGTTGCAGTAGGTGATGTCATTGTTGCTGGCACAGATGGGCTCTTTGATAATCTGTACGATACAGAATTGGTAAGCATTGTGGTGCGGGCCACAAGATCTGGTCTGAGCCCAGACATCACAGCGCAAAAAATTGCATCTCTGGCTAGAGTGCGGGCGCAGGATTGCAACAGGCAGACCCCCTTTTCAGCAGCTGCACAAGACGCGGGCTTCCGTTTCTATGGGGGGAAGATGGATGATATAACTGTAATTGTGTCTTATGTAGTGAAATGAAAGAGGGAGCTTGTCTGTCTGGTGCTTTTAGCATTTTTCTCTCTCTGCTAGTAAGCTCAAAGCAGTAAAGGTTTGGGGTCATGCACTAGACCCAGTTCTATGTAAAATAAGGCAGTTGCCTTGAAGGTAGGTGCCTGCATGCACGTTAGGGTTTTTGGCATGTTCATATGTGGGTGCATTTGGCTGTCATAGGTGAAGGCAGTAGTAATCCTACCAAAGGTGGAATGAGTGGAGGAGTGGTTCCAATGGTTTGAACAATATACAAACGAAATAAGGTAATTTTGACGAGTTTTGTGCTGTTATTTTGCTGTGTAACTTGAGCAGCCTCCTGGCGATGTTTTGGTCCATTTGCTGCGTTTCCAGCCCAGCAGTAGCACTAGTCCACACTGCCCAGACTGTTTTACCCAGGGGTTACCTAGTTTTGTAGATGCCGTGTCTATGAAAAAACACGAGGGACACATACAAGAGCATGGAGGCCTTTAGATTGGAAATACATATGAACATAACACAATGTCCAACAATTTATGCAATTACTAAGAAAATTGTAAGCTGAATTTAGACTTTGCTGATTTAGGGAACCTTGAAGACTATTGCACAACCCTTAGTGGCTTTAACAATAAATTTGAAGTTGAATTGAAAGATATGAAGAAAGAAAATTCTGCCAAAGAGAAAGACACATTCCATTCATTGGATAGTATTGCAAGTAGTCAAGATATCAAAGCTCAAGAAGAAAGGCATTCCATTCATTGTTATATTATCAAGGAGATGTTATTCTGGTACAAGCTTTGGGGATGTTTCTTGCGTCTAGTCTATTTACCGGATTATGCAGATTACAACATTAATGTCTCAAAAGGTGTCAGTTTCTTGTAACCCATGGATTGCATAAAACATGAATGCCCTCTGTGAATCAGGACCGGTCTTCGATTCATCGCTCTTCTTTTTTTTTTGGGGTGTTTTTTCTGTGTGCTTTCCATGCTTGTATCCCCTGCTTTTGCATGTTTTAGTACGCTTTTCATGCTATTTATGAGAAACGGGTAGCAGCCAAGAGTGCAAACAATCGAATATAATCTCCACGCAGTTGAATTGATAAAACCAAGATACTTCATAAATATTCGCAAATTCTTGTCGATTATGAGTCGAATTAAAGTGAGTTAATTTTACTTAATTTTTAATTTATTTCTAGCTCTATTGCCTAAGCGATAAGCTAGACCCATACTGCGAGTAGTTTCAGCTCCCAAGTAGACGCGTACACTCAAAAAATCTGTTGGACGAGTGGATTCACATCTCTTACAACCTAAACTATCTTTTGTTCTAGGAGCAGGAGCCATTTGATTGGTTTTACACCCATCCCATTTCCAATAGGCGAATACAACCGAAGATCTTACTAAAACAGCAGCCCATTTTTGAATCTTAGGAACTCAACCGATAAAATCAACAATTTAGTTGGTACGGATAGAAATGGGGCGAGCAACAACACCAATCTAGGGTTTGTATATTGGTATTGCACGGAAAATTGTAAGGACACCAGCACATCAGGTTTTGCATAGACGCTCTTGGGCTACTAAAGACACGAAAATAGCTTGAAAAAACAGGTTGCAAAGATGCTATATTGGATGTCGTTTCAAGTTGTTATATCCGTTTTTGTCAATTATTGTTTCTTCTAATGCTATATGTTGTTGTTCTAATGATCTAGCCATAACTATGCTTGTAGTTGAATGTGAAATTCTTTTGGAAGGATTTGTAAGCTTTAATATTTTTCTTCATTCTATTCAGTGGTTTTTTAACATGCATTTTTTTTTGGGTAGTCGTTTGTAACTTCGATGTATTTTTTCCGGTTCTTAGAGCAAGTGATGAAGTAGGTTACATATTTATCATCTTTGTTTGTCGTCTTTTTGTTGGTTGTTGGTCTTGTGTCTTTGTCTGCTCGATCTAGATTACTTGCAATGAAGCAACACTTTTAAAAAAGTTCTCGTGATAAAAAAAGCATTCGCACAAGAACTAGTATACGTGGCGTTCTCACGTATCACATAACATTGACATTTAAAGATCTTACAATTGTCCATGTCCGAAATATTAATTTCCATGCCATATCCTAACGACTCTAAATTCAAGTACAATCCAAACATTGTTGTATATCCTTTTTCTTTGTTTGAAATTGAATACATGTAAAATAAGAAATACAAACACAACAGTCACTATACCACGTGCATATAATTTAATTTTGTATTCCATTACTTTTCGTTGATTTATTGTCAGTTAACTTACATTTCTATACATCAACTAGGTCCACACATTGAAGTTATGAGTCTCCGACAATGAGCTTCAACTTCACTTTGTAACATGAATTTGTAAAAATACTTGGAAAGGGTGCTATAAGCATGTCTATCGAATGAATTGAATGTCTACGTTTATGATCGATGTAAATCTTGAAGTACCTCGCAAAAAGTACAATTACAAATTAGTTAGTACATCTGAATTTGAGTTACACGTTTAAGTCATATGAATTTTGTCCCTGTTTTTGCAAGTGAAAAAAAACCATCCATATAGTATGGCGGGGAGTTGGCACAGTCCTCCCTAAACTTTTATAAACATAAGGGAATGTACCCTTCCCCCGTTTCTCAAATAACACTCTCAGTATTGAAAGTGGACCAAAGATACACCTTCAGTGTTGGAAGTGGCCATTAGTTTATTCGAACATAAAAGAGAGAAAAATAGGAATACCTTTGTCAGTTTGCGATACTGAAGTAGATTTGGTGATGACAAGTGTCATGTGATATCGTTTCATGATCGTTGATTAATGTAGAGCTATAACGGCCTGTCAATGCACACGAGTTACTTCAACCTTGTAACCAAAGCCGCAATCTACAAAAAAATATTTCAAATGAGGAACAAATTTAAGATGCAGGCAAAGCTTCTCTTGCAAGTGGCTATCAAGGCAGCTTGATTAGATAGCTAAGCCTAAAGAGGGCATGCTTGAGAAGCTTCTTTCTCGAGATGAGGTATGTTGGAGTGCATTGATTGCAAGATATGTATAACATTGCCAAGTGTGGTGCTTTGGCTAGAGCACCACACTTGGCATACATATCAAGCATAGTCCTCCCAAGCACCATATCATTTCCAAACAACCCTTGTCTAGAAATCTTATCATGAACTCTTTGTCACAGCTGCCATAAGCTTTCTTCATGCAAGCAAAGGTCATTGCATCGAGAGAGTGGTCCTCATGGCGTGCACCTGCTTTTTTCACTGCGTTGTGCGCTTGCTTTTTTCTACCTTCATAGCTTCACTGTCTAATAAAGCGTGTCCTTTATTTTTTGCTATATTTAGTGCTATATAGCTTATATATATGCGCCTTGGTAGCCTGCCATGTGGCTTGCTATAGTTGCTTGCTTTTTTGCAAGCAGCTTAGGCTACCCAAGGTAATAATTTGACCTCGAAACAAATAAATGTTGGCCATAGAGGAAGTAGGGCTCATGAGAGAAGACTTGGAAAGAATCAGCAATCTCGATGAGGGAGACAAGGAGGTAACCCCAGGTTCCTGAAAGTTGCGAGTACCACCCACAATGGCCACCTCAATCATGTTGGAGACGTGAACTTAGCCCTTGATCTGAATGGTGCCATTGTAGAGGCAGTCCTCATACTCGATGAAGGCCACCTCTGGCCCATGTGTCTCCGTGGCAACATAGTCGGACTATACGGTGAAGCCCCTTGTTAACCCAAGGTGCTTAGAGGTGCGAGAAGGCCCGCTAGTCACATTGAATGTGAAGAGCATCCCGGCTACGAAGTTGCCAGTGTTGAGAAGTTGATGGCCAAGTCTATACAGCCTAGCTCTTGTTGAAACTGAGGATTCTTCTTGAAAGGATATTATGGATGGCTAGCCGAGGCTGCACTAACAAGTAGAAGCCCCATAACCGTACAAGAATTAAACAATAGGCTAAATCTTTTCAAAGAACCCATAACTGTAAACAAACAAACAAATGTGTATAAATGCTGATTTGTGAGATTGAACTACGGGACAGTCCTCCTTTTATACTCCATGTACGATGATGAGTAGCCAGTTGTTACTACAATGCCGATAGAGGTACGTACATGCCTCTTACGTAAAAAGAACGAGTCTTGGAACTCCGTTGAGACCTCCAAAAAAACCTTGCAAAGTTGCACGTCGACTTCGTTACCTTTTTTTAATTCTAAATAATAACAAAATTGATGGAGACTTCTTCGTACTTATGCTTCAAGGAATATCCAAATATAAAATCACGTACTTAAAAGCACTATATATATGACGCAAGTGGAAAGAAGAGAGACATTGTTTACCTTGCATGCTTTTGCTCCTCGCTTACTTGTGTGCTTGGCTATGATAGCAGCTTGGGGAAGCTCGTAATTGTGAGACAATGATGAACGTTAAGATTAACATGCGCCTACTTTTCTTTTAAACTTGTCTCTTTTGCTTTCTTTAGCGTGCACCTGTTTTTTTCACTACGTTGTGCACTTGCGCTTTTTTTGCCTCCTTTTTTTGCCTCCTTTCTTAGCTAGAAAATACCAATGCTACACGCGGAAGCTCTGGGAGTCTTCTTTCAGCCCTAAACACTCCTGGAAACATGCTGATGCAAAACGCAGCTTAGGCTACCCAAAGAACTGCCTATAGAGATGGCCCTCTCTGTAGGATCTTGTCGCCCGCCCTTGCCTCTAGTGCATCCATAGTTTTGTTGCCTTCTTCTTGCAACGTGCCTCTAAGGCAGTGGATTTTGACACTTTGCCCATTGGCTCCCACACCTCCACTCCATGACCCTCCTCATCGATCTCCTTCGCCAATCACCCCCTTTTTTTTACCGCCCTTGCCAGCTCCTCCTCCACCCACGACCCTCCTCATCGGTCTCTCACCAATCGCCCCCTTTTTTTTCTACCCTTCGTAGATTGGATATTATCAAAGAGCACCTCCCATTCAAGTTGCCTAAACTTCCCCACCTTTCGAGGGCAGCAAGGGATTTCACTAGGCTCTTTGAGGATGCATCAGTGTAATGTGATAGAAACGCTGGTAGCCATCTAAAGTGTCTTGCGCGAGTGTTTTGGTAACAATAGGCACTGTCAGGACAAGGGTAGGACTAGTGGGTGGTTCAGGGGAGTCCGAACATGTATGGATGGCCAAGGCTATTTTAGCCGGCTAGGGTCTATATCCTAAGGTGGGGTGAAGAGTTGCCTTAATCTCTTCTAGCAGGTTTCATGGAAGTCTATTGGTGAACTCGCACTGGTATCAGAGCATTGTTCTATCTTCATCCTTTGCGTGTAATCTCACAATAGGCTGAGCCACCGTGGGAGAAGAAGGAGCGCGCAACAGCCCATCTTGTTCGCATCAATTGTGGAAACGCGCTGTTCTCAGCCTTTGCATGGACGGCCACGAGCAACCAAAACAGCCACGTTATTGGATGTCAAAGCAGTCGCCGAGCGTGAACAAAGTCGTCGTTCCTTGCAAAAACAACACAGCCGACGACTGTTTTTGGACGGATTTGCTGCAGCCGCGGTTCTCAGCGTCGCACCAGCTTTTTATCATACGGCTGTTTTCTTAGCCATTGTCTAGTCGCGCACAAGCCCACCCAGCACCTATAGCCGCATGCAAGCCACAACAGCCCACAGTCACCACAGACAGCAACAGCAACGTTGTTAAAGCGCACGCCATCCGGCCAAGATTTTTTAAGGAAAAAAAAAACGAACAAAGGCTGTTGTGCCCACTACAAGTGCCCGTGACCTTGACTAAAGTGCTCACACATACATCTACCACATGGCCTACATCATCGGTGGCTCAGAGATGGTTTTACTCAGTTGGGGCAGGGTTACATTGGGTTGTGGGGTTTCTCTCTCTCTCTCTCTCTCTCTCTCTCTCTCTCTCTCTCTCTCTCTCTCTCTCTCACAGAAAAGATGATCTGACTCCACTTCCTTAGGAGCCTCCATGAAGTTTGTTGATGTCGTTCCTTCTCCATTGGGTTTGCTATAGCAGTCTCTTGCCATGTGTCCTGGCTTCCCACAATTGTGGCAAGTGAAGGTCTTTTCTCCTACTCTGCCTCATCCTCGTCCTCATCCTCTGCCTCATCCTCGTCCTCATCCTCGTCCTCATCCTCGAGAGAATCCTCCTCGGGTGAAGAATGCTTCTTCTTTAGTTGTTGAGTCCAGCCATTTCTTCTCTTTGACCTTAGTCTCTTGCTCTAGTAGAGCTCCTTCTATCTCATGCAACTTCAATTCAGGTACATTCTTTAAGGTTGCTACAATGTTTTCATATTCACCTTTGTCCACACTCTTCAGCACTACTAGTGCCTCATCTCATCTTCTACCTTCTTGCCAATGGCTGTCAGTTTGTTGCTTAATGCTTTTATATTTTTTAAGTGTGTGATTAAAGGTTCACTTTCCTTCATATCCAATTTGTAGAATTGTATTAACAGATTTATCTTTGAATTTTTTGCTTGAGTGCCAAATAATTTATTGAGTTTATCCCATGCATCTTTTACCCATTGTATCCCTGTGATGTGATGAATAATTTTATCATTTAAACTGAGTGCGATAAGTCCTAATGCTTTCTCATTCCTACTCTTCCACTCATTTTTCCCACTCACCTTTGGGCATTCATCTCTTCCCTCGACTAGCCCCCACCACAGATTTTTCCTCATGAGTAAATACATGGTTTTTGTTTGCCATGTATAAATCTGCTCCCCTAAATTTGGCTATCTCTTGTGCCGTGCTCATGATGTGAAGGGGGTCTTACCTCTTGATCCAATTTCAAGATTCAAGGGCAGTGTCTAGCCTTTTACAACTCAATCTGGTGTTTAGGTGATGATTACAACGGATTTATCAGCATAAATTCACCAAGAATTACATAAAACCAAGGGTAACAAATCTGTACTGAATGGTTGGAGTATCAAACCATCTCCGAATTGTAATATGAAGTTATAGGGATCTGTACTAGATACCCAATGGTTAATTTGAACCCTCAATTGTACCAAAATATAGTGATTAGTACTGATTAATCATTGATTAGCAAAATAATCCTCTATTTTGTGTGTAAAAAATAGAGCATGTGGGGAGTCTAGATCTAGGGCCTTAGAGTTCAAATGAGTTCAACTCCTTTCAAAGCCATCAATAGCAGTTAGTCTAGTAGAGGATTAAGCCATCAATAGCAGTTAGTCTAGTAGAGGATTAAGCCATCAATAGCAGTTAGTCTAGTAGTAGAGGATTAAGCCAAGAAACATAAGATTTGACTAAACATTGAATGCTTAATCTTTGTTTTACCAAAGTCACTTGCAGATTTGATGCAGAGCTTGGATCTCACTGTAGACTTGATGAAATAAAAAACTGTCTTCACTAGCTTGTAGAGCACCCTTGAAAACCATTGGGGCGGCCAAGAGGAATTAGACTAATTGTATTTGGTGCAGAAGGGATCTCAGTTTTGCCTAGAAAAGCGACGCTTGAAAAAACGCAGAAATCTGTAGCTGCAGCCGGCGGTTTGATGCTTTGAGTTGATGGGCTTATGTGTGGGGAGTATGGCTATGTGTGGCTAAAATGGTTTAGGCCAATGTTATGTGTGAAGGGAGAGAGAGCTCCTCCACCAGTTGGGGGTGTAGAGGTTAATTGAAAAAGAGCAAAAAATTTGAATTTTTCCTAATCCTAATTAACTAGGTGATTAGCAAGATAATGGGCTCATAAATTTGATGGATTCTAAGCTAGGCTCTGATACCATGTTAAATTTGCAGCAATGTGATGAACTATAGTGGATCAAATGCTAGAATCAACATCATTAATAAAGAGATTAGATGATGATTAAGATGTGATTAGTGTGAGCAATTAACTGATAGCTTAATGTAGGCATGGATAATCAAAAACCAACAAATTCTCATTAGGCCAATGCCTCAATTTATCGAGTTTACATCGAAGCATCTAATCCCACTAATCTCTCCTTGATTCACTCCACCTCTTTTGCTTGATTCTCTCCACCTCTTCCCAGAATATCTTCACACATCCTAAATCTTCTCATGCTACCCTTTATTCTCTCCCAGTAGATACTTCTCACCTTTTCACAGCTTCTCACTCATTTACATATTCTCTTTTACAGCCTCTTGCTAAGGGTGTGTTCCCACACACACCCTATTCACTTGTATATTTCAACAACAAGGATGTCTACGGTGCTTGCGACTCTTAACATCGGATAATCTCCCACTCCCAAAGCTTTTCCTCAAATGAAATGCGAGAAGAGCTATTGTAAAATCTAGAGGTCACTGGATGGAGATGCTGAAAGTGACTAGTACAAAATCGCCATTGAGTAGGCGACATGCTTTTCATACTTGGAAATAGATTTCTCACACTAGGTGGATTCTCCCCACCTATAGCACCACATCATGTTTTAAACCAAGCATGGCAGAAACCACATATGTGCTTTTACAACCTACTAGTATGCCATGAGTCATCAAGTGAGGGGTACCTTATTCATATTTTAATGGGCCTTCAAACTATGTTCTTTCTTTTAAGACTAAGGTCATCCTCATCGCATTTTGAATGTTGTTTCCCTAAACCATATTTAAAAAATATTCCACGTTCTCCTTGCAAATTTACAAGGGTAGGATATTCACATAACCAATTTTAAAATCTTGTAGACTACATACACAAAATAACAAATATTACAATCTTACAGAACTCAAATTATACTTAGCTTTTTATGTTTGTTGCAGTCAACTTTTCCTTGTCTCTTAAGCACAAAGAGAAGGTCCTCTTGTCATTGCCAAATATACTTAGCTTTTTATGTATGTTGGAATCAAATTTTCCTTGTCTCTCGAGCACCAATAGAAGGTTCTCTTGTTGCCAAATATTTTGAGATCCAAAGCTAGATTTTCCTCCATAGCTAGTCCTCTCTCACGAGCAAGTAGTTGTATGGTTGTCAAAGTGGGTTTGTTTATAAATTGCTTGATCAATTCACTTGGAATATATATATATGTATATATATGTATATATATGTATATATATATATGTATATACATGTATATATATATATCCTAAATCATTTGTCAAAAATATCTCAAAATCTGGGAGATCTAGTGCCCTATGAGGCCTTTTCTTTAACCACACTAATAACCTTGTGAATTCTTTGGTTAGGATCATTTTCTTGGTTTAAAGGAAAGTTTTGCTTTGGTATCAATGTAATCACAGGGAATTTATAAAAAATGCAACTAAATATTTAAATTAAAGGCACTTAAATCATTCACTTAAATCACAAGCACAACTTGAGAACTTGACACCTCATAGGAATCGGAATGGACTGCCTTCTTGCCCTTTGGAATTTATGTCAAGGAAAAAACAACTTTGGGGTGCTTCTTGTGTCCAGTACCAAATTATCTATAGGTTCCCAAACGAAAGATATAGGTGTCTTTGTAAACCATGGAATCCGTAAAACATGAATGCCTATCATCAAGACTTCAAGCCACAACTGGTCTTCTTTGGTTCATTGTTTTCCTTGCTTTTCCATGCTTCAATGCTTTTTGTTGCCCCCCTTTTTTTCATACTTCTCCCTCCTTTTCCATGTTTTACTACGTTTTTCCTTGTTCTTTTTAATGGGAAA
Source organism: Cibotium barometz (assembly GCF_041138505.1). Lineage (NCBI taxonomy): Eukaryota > Viridiplantae > Streptophyta > Polypodiopsida > Cyatheales > Cibotiaceae > Cibotium > Cibotium barometz. The sequence goes on from NC_141096.1 coordinate 11,712,189, forward strand.
CGGGTAGTGGCATACTCGTCCCTCTCATTTTGCAGCTCCTCCTTAATGTGCTCCATGACTCTTCTGTTGTAGGCATTTGGACTCTTCTATGTGTGCCCACTTTTTTTTGTCCAACTCAGCTTTCATGGTGTCAATGTGGTTCTTTATCTTGACTAAGGTGATTTAATAAACCCATTTTTTATTCAGAAGATCTTGTTCTACTGCTTATCATTTTGTGACCTCTTCGAGCAATTTTGTTTTGGCTTTGTGGAGCTCTTCTTCATAGGATGCTAGCCTCTTTATGTGCTGCTATTATCAGCACGTAACATTTTTTGAAATTTTTCTATTTGCATGCTTCTATTTTATCGACGCTTTTTCTTGTCCAAAGGAAGATTCTTTGATGTGAGGGCATATGCTTAGAAAGACATATGGGGACTAAATGGAAACTTAATGACTTCTTTGTAACTTGGAGCATATGGCAATCTACCACTAGTTATTCACTTTTCTTATCTCCCTGTGCAGGCAGCAGCAGCAAGGGGGGAGACAGATGACATATGTAAGAATTTTCATCTTTATACATTTTGCCCAAAAATGCTCTAAAGGTGACATGTTTCCCAATAAACTCAACTCTATTTTGCATTGTGTGGAGACATAAACTATAATGTATTGGGAGCTTTGTGGGTCACATAATTGGAGTGTAAGGTCTCTCAACTAAAAACCTCTTTGGCCTTTGGGCTTCTGCATCTTCAGTTCTCTTGTGCTTCCTAGATGTGCCTACCTCTTCTAATACTGCTGGGGTTGAGACTCTGTCAAGTTACGGTACAAGCATGACTTTTGTTGGAGCCTATACTTCCTTGACTTGTGAACCTTTAGCCTTGCCTTCTTGTCCTCTACCTCTGACAACTTTCACTTGGCACTCTTACTTCCCAGAAGGAAGTGGTGGAGATACTTGTACCTCTTCTACATGTACTTCTTCTTCTTATAGGGGTTCAGATGGCTCTTCTTGTATTTTAATAGAAATCTCTTGAATAAGGGCAACTTGAACTAGTTTGTGTTGTTGCACACTATGTGAAGGTCTGTGAGATGATGGGGGCTTTGTGAAGGAGACAAATTCTATTTTTATTATAAAATTGGGCCCAAGAACCATGATAGGTAATGGTGACTCCATCGGGTCTTCACTTGTATTCTCTTGGCTAGTGTGGGTTGTTCTGCATGGTCTTGCCTTCACTAGAGTTAATTTCATCCTTGTCGCTTTCTTCTTTTCTACATCCATGCCTGCTAGGACTTCCTTAGTGCTGGCTATGAGTTGGCCAACTTCCTCTAGATCCTCTGAGAGGTCTTCTTGGGTGGCTTCTGAGGGTAGCAGTACACATGTGATATGCCTCAAAACCTTGGCTAGGAGATATGGGTTTGCCACCTTCTTCTGATGTTGGTTGAGATAGGTGTAAAGCACTTTGTGTAGATAATATGCCCGATCATCCTTCAAGTTTATATGGATTTTTTAAAGCTTATGTAGGCCAATTTGGTGTCCAGTGGCTTTATCTACATAATCATTAAAGTGGCCCTGCCTCTCAGTCCATCTGCCTTATTGGCAGATGTTGGTGTACTTCACCCCATTGTTGTTGAAGACTCTCTTTGAGTATGGTATCAAAAGGTAGGTCCTTCTTTTCCACACAATAAGTGCGGGTGTTCACCACCTAGTTTATGATAGTCCCACCGCTAGATCATGTAGGTATGGCAAGATTTTGGGTCGTGGAAAATTTAAAAAAATCGACGTGAGTTTTCTATGTTTTTCACATCGAACATGGGAGATGGAGGAGGATACGACTACATAAGTACTATTATGGACAATTCTAAATGAGGTGGTGGAGAGGAAGGGGTTTCCAACGTTGGATTTAGTTGCCTTCATGACTGAAGAGGTGGGTGGTAATTGGAGGGCAATCCAAACTATGTACCAATAATGGTCCTGATGGAGGGTCGGGAATGGTCATGCCTCTTCATTGGGAGTAGAGCACACATACACATACACATACACATACACATAATGCAATATGTTGTCAAGGCTTTTCAAGATAACACAAGATTCTATGTAAAAGATGGCATCATGCAGTAGGATGACACACTAATATGGTACATGTATATAATTTGCATATAATGCTTCCTATCATTGCACCATAAGAATGAATCCCTTTAAAGCAATCTATGGACATCGTGGTGGGATAATGGCAAGGTTTTACCGATGGAAATATTTCTAGCATGGAGTTGGTGGAATTTGAGATTTCCTCATTGGAGGCATCACCTAGTTGGAGTAAGCAATCAATAGTTCCAATTTGATAGCAAAGGTATGGGATGAATACAAACTATGAAAAATAAGTAAATCTAGGATAATTCTATCTAAAGCAAAGAGGATTTGATAGCAAAGATAAGGTATGAATATGAACTATACAAAATAAGCTTACAGAATGCTATCCAAAGCAAAGAGAAACTATTCCATAATTGAAAGAGAAGTACTAGTGTTTGTGTTATGTGCCGCTATCATGAATGAGTTTGTGTTTCATGTTGATCATCAAGTTTGGATGCTCTAAAACCCTAATGACCTTAAGGCTCAACTACCTAAAGTGTCTCTCCAAGTGAGCTTTTTATATGCTCTAAAAGGGCTAACCCAATAGGCAAGCATGTCGCCCATTATCTCGTGAATGCAATCTTACGCTAATTCTTAGGTGCAATAAACACTTGGTTATAGTAGCCAGAGAAGCCATCTAAGAAGCTATAAGCTTCCTTGTTTGTAGCTACTCTTTCTAACACATGTTTGGTATATACGACAATGGTTATAGTAGCCAGAGAAGCCATCTAAGAAGCTATAAGCTTCCTTGTTTGTAGCTACTCTTTCTAACACATGTTTGGTATATACGACAATGGTAGTGATCTTTTCATGTGGCTGCATTAACCTTTTTTGGGTCCACACACACTTGCAGATTTTCATTTTTCTTCGACACAATTACAATAGGTGTTACCCAATCATTGTTCTTGATTTCATAAGTGTTTTAATGTCCTCCTGCATTATATCAAAATACTTGGGGTTCATTTGATAAAGCCTCTATTTAGTTGGCCTTGATCCCTCAATAATAGGAATCATGTGTTGTACCACTTCTAGGGGGTGCTCTCTTCATATATGTGTATTTCCAACCAAAGAAATCCTTAAATTCTTTTAGAAGCTCTACTAATTTCCTTTCTTCTTCAAGGGCTAGGTATTCATAATAATGACAATTATTGGTTTATCAAAGCAATGATAAAATAGACATAAATATCCAGTTTTAGGGATTTTTAATAGGTTTATAATAGTCCCTAAGTAAAGACGAAGCCTTTTTTAAACAAACTATGTATGCAAGAAAGAAACCAAAGAAAAAAACCACATTAATGGTAATTGAAAAGTCACATTGTAGCTTTCTCTCTAGCTATGACAAACTATCTAAGTTAATAATATAGATGTGTCACGGGAGGAATAGTTTAGATGTGAGCATATCCAACCTTTGTATCTAGTATTATAGTAGTCACATGAATCCTATAGCCATAATCCTATAATATTCATTATGTACTATTTTACCAAGGCGTGATATGAGATGAGACCAAGGTTATGCCAATATTTAACCATAAAGTATTACTAGCCATCCTATATGGGAACTTGTATACACAAACTAATATTAGCCATAGTAACGTGGTTTGAGACTGTATAACATGAGGGTACAAGATTTAAACTTCAAATACTAATCCCATAGTCATTAGATTATTTTTCCTTTTCAACCTAACTAACCATATTAATTGAAGAAATATTTAAATTTTACTATAGTAGATGCTCAAGACAAGTTTTATAACATAATTACACATGAGGATACCATAGTCAAGCCTTGTTCATTAAAACTACTATAGTAGATGCTCCAAACAAGTTTTATAACATAATTACACATGAGGATACAATAGCCAAGCCTTGTTCATTAAAACTACTAAGAACATAATTATCAAGGTAGTTTGCCCTCTTCACTTGTGGCCATCAATGAAAAACCTAATTTTAAATTGAGTATTGAATGAGATTTGCCATGGGCATCATGGCAAGCAACCCCTCATGGCACCATTAGTACAGGATCATTTCACCTAAGTAAGTCACCTAGGAACCTAAGGAAGTTATAAAAGTTTTCATGTAATAAGAAACTCTTGTAAAGTGAAGTATAGGATTATGAATAATTCAAACAATGACATTACACATCTCTCCTTCATTTAACACAACCATTGGAAGCAACATGTGTGTCAATTAAGCACGCTAAGCAAAGTTTTTTTGGGATATCAGGTTAGAAAATCCATGCATGTTTACGCCATGCAAGCACACATGAAATATCCATATATAATAGAGCCAAAGTGACCCAAAGCTAGATTAAACACTCAAATGTGTTGGTGAAGGTAGTAGATCTAAAACATGCTTATGAAAAATTATAAGCCCATAATCATCATAGCAATTTGCCCTTCAACTGTGGCTATCCAAGAATCAACCAAACTCGAGTGAAAACAAAGTTCTTATGATTGGTCTATGCTTATGACTAGTCTATGCAAAATAAGCATGTATTAATTAAACATGTCATTATTCAAGGTAATAACTTTAGATATTTGCCATAGGTTGTCTTCCAAGCTCGAGTGCAGAGCTTCATATATGCATTCCACCATCATCTACCCTCATTGAAAGAAAATTATGGGAATTCTGGGCTAGCCATGCTTTTTTTTAAAATCGTAGCTTATTAGAAGAGTTTTAGACCTCCTTTATTAGTGGGGTTAAGGTATGTGTGATTAAGGAGCACATGAAGGAATGATAAACATAATAGAGACGACAATATTATGTGAAATGTGTAAGGTGTTAATCCTAAGCTACTTCAAACTTTTCACATTTTCAATTCTTTAAAATTGATATGATTAAGGTCCATTCATTTTTCATAATGAATGGAACTTGTGTTTTAAGCCATAAAAATCAACTTTGATGGATTCAACTTAAATCCATAAAGATTAACTTGTGTTTTAAGCAAGCACGTAAAGATTAACTTTGATGGGATCAATCAACTTAAAGAAGGCTTCTGAATCAACGTAAAGAAAGCTTTGTAAAAATATTTTGATAAGAATGGGTGTATATGCACCATAGGGAAAGGTATTATAAAGACTAAAAATACAAAAAAAAAACATTATGAAATCTTGAAGAGAAATGGATTATAAACTAGTGCTCACACCTAGAGAACTTCTTCCTCTTTTTTATTAATCAACACGATTAACATGACCTATTATTTTATGATATGCCCTTTTTTATGGTGGCACAATAATTTTTTTTCCTACACTAAGTGCTTGTTGACTAAGCAATAATCAATATTTTCTCTATAAAGTATAAATTTAGAAGCTGGAACCACCTTGTAAGTAGTGGTTTTAGACCACAGGAACCCTAGACATATTCACATGTAAAAAAGTGGTCATAAATATAATACACTTTTGAATAATAAGAAATAAAACAATCTTATTATCCAAATTGAGTGTACTCTCTCTTGCTCTCTTGCTCTCTTGTTATCGATGCTCTCATTGTTGCAAATTATGGTTATGTGCATGATAGAAAGGGATCAGGGAAGCGGCAATGGTCATCTCAACCGGCTCAAAGAAACGGTGAATCAAGCGGCGAACGGAACTTGCCAGTTGCCTCTACTCTAGGTCAGGGGGGGCTGCTGGGGGTCGAGAGGTGGAGGGTTTCTTACATGTTTAAGTGGTAGAGTGCTGCAAATTGTGGTTGTGCATGATAGAAAAGGGGGGTTTCTTACATGCTTAAGTGGTAGAGTTCTCTTCTTAATCTTCTCTATCAAAAGAGTGTGTGAGATTAGTAGTGTTGTGAGGGTGGTAGCACCCACATAGCCTATCATCTAAGTATTTCTTTGTACCCACAGTAGTGTGGTGACAACAGAGTGGATATTTGAGCACGAGTAGATTTGTCCATTGGGAGGTTTAGCAATCAATATTGATGTAAGTCCCTTGATGACCCTTGAATATATAAGGCTACTCATTTTTGGTGCCATTTTACTAGGGAATGGCCCTATTTTCTTATTTGTCTTACTTGTCTTATAGCCTAATTTTTTGGAGCATGGCCCGGAGTTGAGTAACTTGTGATTAGTTAACTTTTGTTGAGTTGTGTATTTATTTTTTAAGTTTTGTATGTTTATTTTTTGGAGCAGCTATGGCCCAGAGTTGAGAAACTTGTGATTGGTTAACTTTTTTTGAGTTGTGTTTATTTTTTAAGTTTTGTATGTTTATTTTTTGGAGCAGCTATGGCCCAGAGTTGAGAAACTTGTGATTGGTTAACTTTTTTTGAGTTGTGTGTTTATTTTTTTAAGTTTTTGATGTTTTAATCTACACAAGAGAGGAGGATATTGTGCTATGCATTAGCTAGTATAACAGAGAATTCCATGTCAAAAATGTTGATGCTTGGCAAGTTTTTTTGCAATTTGTGTGTTTTTGTTGTGCGTGTGTTAGAAAAAAAAGCATAAAAATCAAAATATTATTTCTTTTTTTCTTGCATGTTTTGGTTAAATTTTATTGAGTTGTGTGTTTATTTTTTAAGTTTTTTATATTATAATCTGCACAAGAGAGGATATTGTGCAAGGCAATAAGTTTTGGTTGATTTTTGTTGAGTTGTGTGTTTATTTTTTTAGTTTTTGATGTTATAATGTGCACAAGAGAGGATATTGTGCAAGGAATTGGGTAAAATAGAGAACTCCATGTTGAAAACGTGATGGTTGTCAAGTTTGTTGATATTTTTGTGTTTGTGTGTATGTGTGTTGGAAAAAGGCATAAAATTCAAAAAAGAATGTTGTTTTCTGTTTGTGTGTGTGTGTGTGTGTGTGTGTGTATGTGTGTTGGAAAAAAATTAAAATTCAAATGAATATTTGTTGTTAGTTTTGTGTGGGTGTGTGTGTGTGTGTTGGAAGAAATCTTAAAACTCAAAATAAATATTTGTTGTTTGTTGTTTGTGTGTGTGTTGGAAAAAATCTTAGAACTCAATATATTATTTTTTTGTTTGTTGTATTTTCTTGATTTTTGTGGTTTATTTTATTGTTTTTGTAACTTAGATTAAGATTGGTATAAACTTAGAATCATTAGGACAAGGGAGAAGCTCAAAAATTGACATCAAAACTTAGAAATTGCTCTTTATAAGGATTTTGGTTCAGATTCCTATGCATAATTATGCAAGTGACTTCTATGGATCATAGAAGTCACTTCCATGAGTATTATATATCATTCTTCTTTTATCATTTTTGAATCACAGGTTTCAATGTGCCAAATATAATTGACCATAGAAATCAATTTCTATGATCATAGAACTAAAATTCTGCTATAAGACCAAATAAAGACTTCTACAATTGTAGAAATGCCAATATTTCTACAAATATGGGAATTTTTATTTTTTAAAGGAAATTTGATAATTTTCTTCTTCAATCTTGTAGAAGTCAAACATATTTCAATATCATAGAAATCAAATAGATTTCTATGGCCGCAAAAGTACTCTTCTTTGATTGTCGAACTACAGTCTATACGAGGAAATCACTTACAAAATTCCTCAGACTTCTACAGAAATAGAAATAAGTGATTTAAAAAAAAACTAAAAGTTACCTTAGGAGTAATAATTTAACCAACCATAGCTTCTTGTATAATCAAGTTGCAAGCCTTAGGATGAGAAGACTAGCCAATGGTTTTGGTCTCTTAAACTAGAAGATATAACCATTGGCTAGCCAATGTTGATGATATAAACAAGTTTCAAGCCTTAGGATTAAAGGTGGATGAGAAAGTTGGCAATGTTTTCAGTCTCTTAAACTAGAAGAGAAGGTTGATTAATTAACTCTTTGAAATTCTTTTATTATAAGTTTTGCACCAATTTGGTGTAAAAAACTAATAATAAAAGAATCAACTAGAAGAGAAGGTTGATTTACTAACACTTTGAAATTCTTTTATTATTATTTTTACATGAGTTTTTCTCTCAAACTAGAAGAAAAGGTTGATTAACTAACACTTTGAAATTCTTTTAAGATTAGTTTTACACCAAGTTTGCACTAGTGTGCAAAATGAAGTGTAGCTACACAACCATACACCATTGAGCAGATTTAAATTATTGGGAGACAATTTGAGATTTCATTGCATGCATGAAATACTTAAACTCAAGGTGTGAGCTACAAGAAAAGTTAAATGATGAACATATATGCTGAGATGATATTCTTGTTGGTCTCTCAATGAGTCATACTTGCATATAATCTTTCCATCACCCCCCAAAGACTTCATTCATTTGGTGAGTGTTGTTGGTGGGTAGGCTGCTAATTTTGATGACAACATGATGGGAAGAGAAGCCAAGAAGTCAACATTTTGTACCCCGCCAATTATCTCAGAAGTGCCATTAGGCCCAAAGTCTATATCAAAATAAAGAGAGTACAGTAATCCAAATTTTGATAGTATAGGGGCTAAACACTTCACTATTGAATCAATTGAATCAAGAATGGTGAGTGAGCCCATCGAGAAGATTGTAAGAAAATCCTCATATGTTCCCATGATGTAGCATGTTTTGGTGTGTTGTGTGTAGGTAAAATCACACAAGCACAAAATTTCATCCTTCAAGACAAACATTGCTTCAATATTATTCATATTGTATGCAAATAGAAAATCATGAAACATGGTGTTACAGCCAAAGGAGCATGTAAGTGGTGGGGATGATTAACATCTTGTTTAGCTTTGCAAAATGTGCAAAGATAACCTTTAGCATTACCAGCACCTCCGACACCTCAATTTAGTGATAGAAATAACAATTACCATGGCCTCCGAGAGATGAAGTTAATGCTAGAAATATAGCAACCATGGCTACACACTTATCTGAGGGGTATAATATGTGTTGTAGAAGTACTCTTACCATTGCTTGTCTTACCACCACAACACCCCTTAAAACTAGGCTTGCACCCTTAAAAAATTGGGTGGAAGTGGGAAAAGTTCAAGAAGTTAGGAACTTAGACTTATATTATCTAGGCTATATAGGAAGCAAAGTGAGATACCATCCTACTATGCATTTCAAAATGATATACTAGCATGTGTTTCAACAAATGATTATGCATTGTGCAACCAATGGGCCACTTGATTACTATAGCATTACCATTTCCAAGGACCACACAAAGTAATAGAATGTCATCGAACTTTATTAGTTTCAACACCAAAACCTACTAATACACCTTTGACACCTTTTTGTAATATTGTCTATCTATAGTAGTAGAATCACACTAAGTGTAGAGATACTCACTCAAGGCCTCATATCACAATGTCCTAACACTTTACTATTTCGTTAGCTCCTCTCAGTCTGACTAGAACAATCCTTACATAGGAAAGGTGAATGATTTCACTAGGTGTTTTTCCTTCATAATTCTCACAAGCACGAAACATGAAGCGGCTCCTGAGGCTCAATAACAATGTCTTGACTCCTCAATTATGAAGACAACTCTTCTAATCCTTGTTATGATTTACCAACTAACTATTCATTCTTAGTTTTTCTCATTATGAAGACAACTCTTCTATCTTTGTTATGATTTGCCAACTAACTATTCATCCTAGTTTTTCTTGTTCTAATAACATAATTTTATTTTGTTTAAAAAGTACCTGTTGCTTCTCGGGTCCATTTGAGTACCCACTTTCCAGTGTTCAATCCTTTTTCTACTTCGACTAGATCTATAGGCTCAGCCTATATCCCCATCCAATCCCATGGGTCTAGCCTCCCGCCCACACCACTGGAACTATGAAGCCGATGTAAACTCACACACCCATTATTGAAAATTACCACTTTATTTACACACATCACTTAAAACACTTCTTTGTAAAAACAATCATTTCAAAAGAAAACATGTGTCATACTGTTCTTTTCAAATCATGCATATATCATATGTCCATCTCACACATCACATATGAAATATTCAAGTAACACATCCATGTCACCTTATGATGCATCATTAATCTCCTTGCACCACGATTGTGATCCTTAGATTAGGATGGTACTTTTGAATGAGCCCAAAGGCTCTTGGACCACTGTGATGACCAGATGAGCCCTACAATGTCGCACATCCACCTCAATGTGCAAGTGTCAAACAATCCTATCATCATTAATCTCCTCACACCACCACGATTGTGATCCTTAGACTAGGATGGTATTACTTAGCAATGAGCCTAAACACTCTTGGACCACTGTGATGACTGGATGAGACATACATGTCTCATATCCACCTCAAGACAAGTGCCAAACAATCCTAGAAGTCACTTTTCACCTATTCCAAAAGCATAAACACTCTAGGTACTGGTGTCAAGAGCCACGTATGTCTAGTACCAACATGCATACTTTGACACCAAGCACTACCCTGCTCGTTTCACTTCAGAGTTGCTTTCTATCCTCACACTAATCGTGCCAGGAGCATATCCACGTTTTCCCAATAAGGGTCAAGGTCTCAAATGACCACCTTTGTGTAATGTGCACCCCACAAATGACACCCACACGCGATAATCTGTAAATCTGTGGTACCTTCACAGGCTTCTACAAACAAACATATGTAATACACATGAATACATTATTCCAAATAATTAGCACAATTTTAATAAAAAAATATACCATATTCACATTTGAAGTAGTGTGAGCATAAGTTTGATGAGACATTACAGCTCTCTAGTCGAAACTCCAAGCAAGTTGAATTCCTCGAGCCACAACATATCCTTGTGAGGTTTTCTCAAGATTCTTCCCTTCTTGAGATCATTTCCAAGTCTCGATTCCAAAAGCTAATCTAATCAACTTTGCTTAAGGTCCTTTATGTATAAAGATGATCATTCTAAGGTCTATTTTATACCAAAAAATGGTTTATTCTAGGGTCGTTATTAATCTAGTTCTCTTATTCAAGGCTTAATTTAGTTGACAACAAGCTTTGACAGTGAGGCATCACCAAGAGGAAAGTACATAAGAAGATGGTTAAGACAAAAGCGCTACCAGGCTAGACGTAACAACATGTTATTAAGCCAATGGATAGATGCACAATGGTTAAGATATGTTGAGGCCACAAAAGTGCACAAAGAATTCTTGGAGAATTAGAGTGAAGAGCTTGAGAAGATTACAACCTTTGGTAAGGCTTGAGTGGAACCCCATGCCCCCAAGCCCCACCAACAAAAGTTAAGCCACAAATTTCTAAGTCGAAAAGGTGTAAGCGAAACAAGGCCTTTGGCTAAGGCATAGTGGGAAGCCAAAGGAAGATGAATTATTGAACTTAAGGCTAGTCTCCCTTACCACTACAAAACATATATAGTGGTTGAGAATGGACGGTAGTCTGCCTTGGAGCTCAGTCTAAGGAGGAGCAAGAGGGATTCTCTTATGATAGACCCGTTGAAGTCAAAGAGGTGGACTTACCTGAACTTGGGGAGGAGTCCAAACCGGAGTTTATTACTAATAATCAAATGGGTGACCATGATACCATGTGGGTCATGGCATTGATGCTTGCCTTCCCAACTACAAACACAGAGTTCTAACTATGATTTGTTTTTGGAAGTTGGTAGGTGTACTGGCTATGCCCTCTCACATTTGTTAGTTGATTCAGTGCAAGGCTAACCTTTTTTCATTATTAAATCTATGTTGTGCTTTACTCTATTTTATATGTACTAAATATGCCCTCTCACATTCCTGTGTTGATTCAATGTGAGTCCAACCTTGGTTCATTACTAAAGCTCTATTGTTCTTCACTCTATTTGTACTCTTTGTAGAAGACTTTTGGCTTTATCTTGTTTTTAGACAATCTTGCCATGTGAACATGAATGAAATTTGATGTATTGTATGTAATGATGAGGTCACGTGCTCTCAAGACTTGAATTTACTTGATTTTTAGTAATGATTAGCGTATACTTAGCTCTAAAAAACTAAAGTCTATAGTTTGTCTTGTTCTAACACTACGAGTAGGTAACCTAGAGAACACACACACACACACACCCTCCTCACTTGCTCTTAGGACTACTTGATTTTTAGTAATGATGATTAACTCATCCTTAGCTCTAAAAACCTAAAGTCTAAAGCTTTTCTTATTTTAACACTAAGGATAGGCAACCTAGAAAACACACACACACACACACACACACACACACATGCTCCTTATTCTCAAAAAGAAAAGATCAAGCAATGTTTCGCTTGTAATAAGAATTGAAACCTTATGACTTGTAGTTTGTCATACTTGTCACCGTCATCCCTCATTTATTGTAAAAGTTAGTTTGTCATACTCTTCATGTCAATGTTAGACACCAAAAGCTATTTTGTCAGCTTAAATTATCCCTTCCTCTCAATGTCAACATTCTCCCCACTGGAAAATGGGTAAGGACTCTTGCGCCTCCCATTTTCGAGGGGAGAGTGTACTCCCAACATCCATTCTCTTTTTCTCCTCCTACTAAGAGGAGAGTGTACTCCCAACATCCATTCTCTTATTTTTCTACTAAGAATTCATAAGTATTCTTAGCTTTGCAAATAAACAACTCACTTACCTCCAAATAATCATTTGCAGCAAAAATTATAGTGCACCATAGCCTTGTTGTCGCAATGCAAGACTTGCTCTAATACTCATGTAACCAACCTACATCTAGAGCATCAAACACGTATATGTACACACATTCGCATAGAGAACAATAGATGAACAATCCATGGACTCATCAACCCAACATTGATCTCAACTGCTCCAAACCATGCTCAAGCTCAGGAGAGTTAGACAAGTGAACACCTAAGCATGAGGACTCTAGACTATAAACAAAACTTGATCATGTCTCAAACCATGAAAGAATTTAATAGTCCAATATTTGCGTCATTAGATACACATGATCCAAGCCCACACATTGTTAAGTCAAGAGACAATTATGCGCACTCTTAACTAACTTTTCCATTTGTCTAACATATGTAGACATAGTCATAAGAAGTGCACACCCATCCACAAGCATGCATGATGAAAGTGGGATGAGGGGCTAATGAGGGGTGTTAGTTAATTCTTCTAGTCCTTACACAAGGATTGAGGGCCGGCGGGCATGCATTGTACATTTATGAAAATGAACGCACAATATCACAAGTGGCAAGTTGGCTAGAGCTTCGAATGTGAGGGAGGTATCAAATTTGCAAGGGTGGTATGCCCATGAGTTGGCATGTGTCACAATGTCAGCAAACAATTTTGGTGAAAACCACTTAAGACTATGAAGTTAGCTGAGCGTGAAAAGAGTGATTAGCCAAATTATTTTTTTCTATGTGAAGAATGGGGTGTGCTTAACAAATGTTACACCTTAGCATATAATACCATGCAAGATGTAACAAAAGCAAGGTTACTAATATGATCGAGGGCCTATAGGAGTGGCTACAAAGATATCTATATACTTGATAGAAAGATATACTTGCCAAAACCTTGCTCGTATAGTCTGTCTGCAAAGATGCACAATTGGTGAGCCTTTCTCCATAGCCCTTGAATTAAAAAAAAGATCATTTGAAGGGCATATGATTGTTTTTATCTTTGAAGGGTATCACTACCTTTAAAATTTAGTCTGGTGTTCCTCTACACACATAGCTAGATGTGATTGGGTGGGTATTAATGAGCCAAGCGAGGTTGCCATATTGGGAGAAGTAAACACTGTTGGAACTCCCTCCTCCACCAATTTTTGTGGTTTGGAAGGAATTACAGTGGTAGAGGTTAAGCGCGGAGTTGGGATGTTATTGGAGCTGGTCGATTTGTCGATTCCTCTCGGTGGAGCTGAACGAAGGCCAAATCTGTGTACGACTAAGAAGGCTACATCATGCTGGTATGCCCAGCGTAATCACTAGCAGGCGGGCATATGCTGGAATAGCTAGGTGACATCTTTGTGAGAGCAGGCAAACCTCTGAGCCAAGTGTCGTTAGCGCCTCTGGGTACCCATCGAGGGAGGGTGTTGGAAGGTCATGGCCTAGCCGTCTACATACCACATGCATAGTGATAGGCATAATGAGATCATACATAAATAATAGAAGACTAGGGCCAATATCATCCCTCCTTCACCAATTTTCGTGGCTTGGAAGGGATTACAGTGGTGGAGGTTAAGCGTGTAGTGGCTTGAACACTACTGGGATGGGTGACCTCCTAGGAAGTGGCCCCCAATTTCCAACAAACACATACAATCCTTTGATTTGCTGGGCTCGTCAGCCCATGACATGTCTCATTGTTGATCCATGATACAGGCCCTTGGTTGCATCCTTATCAATATCATGGATAAACATGTGTGAAGCTGGCTCGATCGCCTTGAAAATTGAAGGACAAGGTCTTGAGAAGGGTTGCTTTTCGATGGGTGTCATGCCCGTTTTTGGGCATTATGGCCGTTAGCCACCTTATTTTGAGTGGCCGTTAAAAAATAAGGTAAATTGTGAAAAAACGCGCACTATTTCTACGAATCCCATCGTTTTGAAGGTTGACCTAGTCCATCAAAAATCATCCTTGGTGTAATATAGTGATTAGTGGGGCGAAGTCTTTTGGGAAGAGGCCTCAGGTTAGAACCTCATCTGTTGCACTCGAGCGTGATGTTGCGATGCTAACGAGCCTGCTAGTGTGGAAAGGATGAACTTGGGCACGGGAGATCAAACAGCCAATCATCACGTGACAAGTGGCTGCAAGGAGGGTAATATGATGTCCGGTCGACCGGGTCGGCTTGTGTGAAATGTGCGTGCGTGTGATGCGTGTGAAGTGAGCGTTGGCAAATCAGATTAGGGTTAGGGCTCAGCCCGGGATCTCTCAGATCAACCGTTTTTCTTTCTGATGGTGAGTAGTTTCACGGACCAGGGCTTCTTTGTGTTGTCCCAGCCTTGTTAGGTTGGGTTAGAGCTTTATGGTTTCCTCGGATCAGGAATTTTCTGCTGATTAGGGTTTGTCGCTAGGGTTTTTTTGCAGATTAGGGTTTTGCACATACCAGGGTTTCCGCCAGAAATGATCAACCAGAAACAGAAGAAGCGTAGTTTCCACGAACCTATCCTGCCTGCTCCTACCAAGCCTCGGCTCACCTACGATGAACTTCCCCCCACTGATGAAAGGCAGCAGCTCATCGCGGAGCATTACAGCAACAGATCCAACCAAACAGTCGAAGAGAGAGAAGCCAGCCCCATCATCCATCTGAAGAAGCTCAACAACTGGATCAAGAGTGTGCTCGTACAGTCCTACACCAAGAGAGGAGATTCTGTCATCGACATCGCCTGCGGTAAGGGCGGTGACTTGATCAAGTGGGACAAAGCAAATATTGGCTACTATGTGGGTATAGACATTGCTGAAGGCTCCCTTGAGGATGCCAGGACTAGGTACAATGGTGAGGCTGGCCACATGAAGAGAAGAAACACATTCTCTTTCCCCGCCCGGCTTATCTGCGCGGACTGTTTTGCTGTACCCTTAGATGAAGTGCTGCAAGATGAGGCACCCTTTGACATCTGCAGCTGCCAGTTTGCCTTGCATTACTCATGGGCAAGTATAGAGAGAGCACGGCTTGCATTGCAGAATGTGTCGGCCGTCCTGAAGCAGGGTGGCTACTTCATTGGAACCATCCCAGATGCGAATGTGATTGTGAGAAAGCTCAGGGAAACAGAAGGGCTGGAGTTTGGGAACACATGCTACAACATCAAGTTTGATGATTACTACTTTGAGAAGAAGTTCCCACCATCTAAGCCATTTGGAATTCAGTACGAATTCCACCTTGAGGATGCAGTGGACTGTCCAGAATGGCTGGTCCCCTTCCAAATGTTCAAAGCTCTTGCAGAGGAGTATAGCTTGGAGCTGGTTTATAAGAAAAATTTTCATGAGTTTGTCCATGAACATATCAAGAACCCAGATTTTGCAGAGTTAATGAGGAAATTGGGCGCCCTTGGTGATGGATCATCTAAAGACAGCATCTCTATGGACGAATGGGATGCCGCCTACATCTATATGGCCTTTGTTTTCAGAAAAAGGGGGCCGTCTCACCTACGGGGCCAACGCAGCCAGAAGAAACTTGCTGCTCCAATAAGCCAAGAAGAGATAATCTATGTGCAGTAGAGTCTTGAGAGCAAATAATCAGTGGAGGTGACACTGATTTAAGGTGTTGGTGTGTATAATTTAGAGTTCTCATCTCTTTTCTTGAGGGGCATCTTCTTTAAGTTAAGTAAGCTCTGTTATATTAAAACAGGGAACCTATAATTTTCTTTTAGGTTTCACAGTTTGGTTTGGATAGGAATCGGCAAGGTTGGTGACAGGATTGGACGCTTTGAAGATATAGGTGATAGGTTTTCTCTTTGGAGAGACGGTGGAACAGGGTTTCTAATGAAGAGATTGCAAGTCCCATTCCTTGCACTTCTGTGCTGTCTTATGGTTCATAGGTGGTCTGTTTGCTTGATTAGACAGATTCATCTCATCTGATAAAAATAGATGAGATGATCTGCTTTCATTTCATGACAGATAGAAGACAAGTGGTGCAAAAGCCTTATGAGAACCATTATTACTTGAGGGGATCACTGACATAAGGTTCAGTGCTGTTGAATATACTTCGCAATAAAGAGGCTGCTTCTCTTTCATTGGGGTTTGACATCAACTAAACTTCACTCCATACTTCTAATCATTGGGTGGATTTTCTCACGGCAGCTGCTTCAGTTTGGGTAGTTAGAGTCCAAGTATATCTGGCACATTCCCTCGTGGTGCATGGCATTTAGTGTTCATGTGTGGAGAATGAATTAATGACTGGGAGCATTATGTGCTCTTAGCTCTGACCATGCTCTTCAATTTGGCTAGCTTGTGCTCAAAAAATGTGTACGCGAGTGTGCGTATGCGTGAGAGAAAGAGAGAGGAAGGGGGGGGGGGGGTGTGTTTGGAGAATTGAGGAGTGTTGGGCATTAGATAAGAGAACAGCGCACAATCCTGCTTCTTGCTTCCCCTTTCAATTTTTCCACATAATACAAACTGGGAATGAACCACACACACACACACACACACACACACACACGGAGAAGGGTGGGAGTGTGGAGACGAGTGTTAGGGCATTGGATAAGAGAACAGACCCTGAGCCCTGCTTCTTACTTCCCCTTTTAAATCTAGCACACAATACAACTGGAAAAGAAACTGGTTTTTTGCCGAAAAATCCAGGCTGGTTGCATTGATCTTTTGAATATGTGACTCGGACATATGCAGATCAGCTTCCCAGAAGTGATTTGGCATACATGTGTGTGTGTGTGTGTGTGTGTGTGTGTGTGAGAGAGAGAGAGAGAGAGAGAGAGAGAGAGGATGCTTGTCAGGATGTTTTAAGAATAGGGAAATTCAGATCGGCCAAACTGAGTTCTTATCACCAGCAGAGTGACAGGTGCCATCTGCAAACATACATCATAATGCTCATGCACAACGTAACGTTATTTCTTCCTAGATGTAGGATTAGTCTGGCCGGAAGCTGATAATCAGCAGGTGGTTTACTATAGCAAATAAGAACTAGTGTAGTGGAGCTTTTATAGCAACTTGGAATTAGCCTAGTGGAAATGTGGCAATTCCATACCAGTCAATGGCTTTGAAATGTTTGCAGATGTTGGGCCTCTTGAGGTGTAGCAGGGTTTGCTTGGAAAGTATAATCATTTTGCTAATCGACAATGAGATGATGCAAATATGATATACAATGGAGCACACTGCTTAAGTATGTGTGCTTCATAAAGAGATGCTACAATGGAGACGAAGTATGGGCAGGTCTTCCCATTGGGGCTCGAATCTACTCTTGTGGCATAGAAGAAGAAGCAATTTCATGTCTTCCTGAAGATCAATCTGCAGATTCTGCACATTGAAATTGATTGTTCTTTCAATTGTCTAATTGCTAGCGCAGGCTATGCAGGTCATACATTGGTCGTACAAGGGCCACAGGTGTGCCATACAGCTACGTTGTTGCTTTCTAGTTAGTTGTCCAGCTGTGGTGGGCTGTTTGTACAACCATACAAGTGTTTAGGCTGGTGTTGGTCGCAATGCCCGAAAAAACATAATTTTCAACCAATCAAAATAAGGACGACTCTTAAATCTATCTGGTTTTTGTTTCTGAAATCTCTACTATATATTGGTATTGTAGCTAAAATATATGAACAATCATTCCTTAAAATAAAGTCTGCTTAAAAGCTGGGGGAGACTTACTAATTTTTTCTCAAAGGTTGAGGAGGTTTGTCACTTTATTATAAACCACACTTGCCTTTTCTTGTAAAATAATTCAAATTTACTTACAAAGGTTTATTTTTACAAGGAGGTTTGTTCCCCTTATGGAGTGGGAAGGGGAGGGAGGGAGTTTCGAACTCATACTTGCAATATAGGGCACGAATGCTCTTCATGCAAGGCTAAGTCCCTTGCCCCCAAGTTATTCACCAGTTTGGTGCATAGAAGGTGACCTTTTTTGCTCATCAAGTCCTTAAATCTATGCAATGTCCAAATTAAAGCCTAGCGATTGGAATGAAATGTGCTCGCTTCCTAAATTTGTCAGTAGTAGTTTGATTGACATCATCAAGAGTCTTTAGAGAATCCATGATAAACTCATGGCAATGCTCTCCCATGGTGCTTATAGATTTGATAAAGGTTGTAATAACACTATAGACTTACATCGATCTTATTTGATTTTCTAAGAAAAATCATTCTCACACATACTTTTCACTAACTGTACAAACCAAAAGAAATAAATTTCAATTGTTTTAACAATTGGTAAAACACTTGTATGCCCACCTATTGAAGATGCATCACATTTATCCATAGCCTTCATCCAAAGTGTGGTAGTAACACATAGGTGGTCTTGTTGAATTGGAAACCTATAGGTGCAAAATCGTCATCTATATGATTTATAAACCCTTCATGTCAAATAAGACCTGATGATAAACTAACATATTTGTGGTATCTGTAGACACAAAGCACCAAAAAAGATTTGCATATTCTTCTTCCCAAGTGTATGCAATAATAGAAATGCAACATAAAAAGAAAATTGACTTATTGCATATCTAAAAGTTTGGAGGTACCACTTATATTTGAAGTTCATCACTAGGTTTTAGGGTAAGTGTATGCCTTCTGTGGAGGTTGGTCACTATTTCATATCTACAATATTGACAAAAAAAAAGTCCTTGCCAGGAGACCCCATTGTGTTTACCCTTGCTCTTTGTTGTCTTTTGGAAACTGAATCTTTGAGGTTTATCACCACTATCTTTGGGTCTTCCTTGGCATCGAGATTGACTTCCTTTGTCTTTTGATCCTCTGGTATCGCCCATTCTTTGTTGTTCTTCCTTCTCTT